>NW_020897715.1:11183236-11268830 GCF_003984885.1 Neopelma chrysocephalum
GACCACATTGGCCTGTATGCCTTATGTTTATACCCCTCCATCAATAGAAAAACATTTAAATGCATGTGGGTTTTGCTAGCTTACGCTTTTTTGTTTATATCGGCATGTGTGAATTTGCAGTAGGATGGCTCTATGCACATGAGAAACATTTATTCAAATACAGCTGAATTAAAAAAAAATAAATTTTGTACTTAGTTCTGAAAGTGATGGGGGAAGCAGTCATTCTTAGCTAGCATGGGACTAAGTTCTAGAAACTAAATCCAAGCATTTGGCAAAGAGCTGTGCTCACAGAGAACTCTGCTGCAGAGGGAAATAATATGTCTGGAACCAAATTGCCAAGGATGCTCATAACCAGAAAGCAGAATGATTAGGGAGCTGGACAGGATATGATGTCTTGCCCTGTAAACCTTTTAAAATTCCAAAAGGCTTCTGTTGACAGTAAAACAAAAGGAGATCTTCCAACTGTTTTCAATAGAAGCAACAGTGGTAGAACAGCAGTTCAGGGACTAAGGAACTCTCATGGGAAGGTGGAGAAACAATTTTATCCCTCTGGTCTGAACTATGCAGAACACCTATCTGGATTTGCTTTTCCAGCTTCAAGATGCCTCGCAACTGCCACACTATTGCAATCTTCTGGGGAATGTACTTCTGTTCTCCTCTAGTTTTGACTAGAAATTTCTTGCTGGAGTTTCGCTTACAATTGGCAATACAGGGAATCAGGAGCTACTGAATTTTTTTTTAACTTGAAAGAACTTCTCATGAAACAGCAACAAAATATTTTTTAAAATTAGAAAGCCCTGAGGTTCTCGAAAGTGCGCCTCAACATGCTCTTAGCAATCTGGTCTCTATGAGGCTTACAGACGCCATCAGGAACTTCAGCACGGATGGTGTATCTGACACAGGCTCACGGCCGCATATTTACTGGTTTAGGAGTCATGAAAAGGATTGCTATATTTTATGTGTGCAGCTTCATGTCTGCTGCTCCTTCAATTTTCTCAGTGATTCAGTGACTCTGAAATCAGACCAGAGAGAAAAAGAATCAAAGGATTTGACTCATCTCCTAATGAAGCAATAAAAAGCCTGCACAAACCTCAGTAAAAGCTGAATCCAATCCATCCTTATATCTCTGTTCTATATTTTGTAAAACTGTGCTGTCATGGGGAAAACCTGCAGTCAAGCACGGATCAAGCTGTTTCTATGAAAATCACTGGGAACAGGACGGACCAGCAGACAGGAACTATTCTCATTCTGAAAATGTATTTCTCCTAATACACCAAAAAAGCTTTCTGAAAAGATTGCTCTGAAACCTCCTAAAATTCTGGCAACAATTTTAAGGGCACATTTCTCTCACAACCTTTTCCCTCCTCAAACCAGGCTGGTGGAACTCTCAAAATACTTTGGAAGAGCAAGAATATTTTTATAAAAGATGAGATGGGTTTCAAAGCATAAGGATACAAATTATTTTAAAACATTTCAGCAGATATCTAAGCCCTGTTATGAATTATTTGAAGCAGTTCCTCAAAGCTCATAAATAGCCAATCACTTGGTCATCTTCCAGGCAATCACCACTTCAGATTTAACTCTACCTCCTAGTCCTGAAGTGGACCTCAGCACAAATGAAAAGGAAGTCACTGACAAACTCCTTGTCTGCGGAGCAAGAGCTAGGAATTTCAACCAGATCTACCCCTGCCTTCCTCAAAGGTAGCTATCACAGTGTTATACTCCCCCAGCAGGCCAATGACAGAAGCACTGTCACAGTGTCACCTGCTTTCCTAAGAGCCCTAGAATCACTCTGATTGTTTTAAATGGTTGACTTGTTAGCTTTCCTGTTTCTTCCATTTAAACATCCAGCTAGCCTTACTTTATTTTCAGCTGAATGCTTTTAGGTGCAGGTCCTACACTACATCAAGCTTTCCAAGCAGCACTGAGCGCTCATAAATTCAGACCACCAGACCAAAAAATGTAACTTGAATTAGCTTTACAGATGGTCTCAACCAGTGGGTTAGGAGTGCTACTCTTTCATGTAAGGACATCTTCAATGCAACAGTCCTCTGCAGATATAAAGATGAAAAAGACAATTCAAAAACATTTAAAACAATTGGAATATGTAATAAAATGTTACATAAAAAGTCAAGTACTTCTGCAAGCATGAGAAATAATGAGGCCTAGTTCTCTATATTCATATTTCCCATCCCAGTTGTGACCACAGCCTCTCTTCAGCTCAGGCATTTAATAAAGGCTTGTACCCACTTGACTCTCTGATGTCTAACTATGGTTGTGCTCAGTAGAGACTTTCTTAAAAGACACATTAGAGGGTTTCTTCACCCCCCCTCATTCTTGTGAAACCTGGAGTAACATCATTATCCCTCTACCAAATCTGTCTGAAATCTGACAGTAAATTTCAAACTTCCCAGCAGGAAAACTAAGGGGTCAGATACACACAACAAACTGCCATCATACAAATTTAGGTTTTCTGAGACAGATTGAAAGAAGCTGCATAAAAAATTCTACTTGCATACTACAAGTAATTTTTTATCATCAATAATTCTTTACAAAAATCTCCATTTGTGAAAGAAAAGGGAAAGGCAAAAAAGCACAGAAGTAGCTAAGACATTGAACATTAGCGACAATTTTGCAAAACCAAAACATGACTCCTCAGACATGCTGATGGTATTTAACAAATAACATTCTGAGTGGCAGAAAGTGTTCTAATTTTCAGCATTGCAGTGCACCTTAAATCCCAAAATAAATTCCCAATAGTCTACATTTACCAAGCTTTGTTATTCAAGCCATCTTCTACCTTCAGTTTGTGTAATACAGGATATTTTCCAGGCAAAACTTAAATCCACAACACTGTGTAGATAGCGCGCTCAATTAGCTCTGTCTCTTAAAGCTCATTTTCCTCCTCCTCTTCTATTTGTGTTTCTGACACATGAGCTGGAATAATTTTTAGAACTCCAATTTTGCCACCCCCTCACTGCTGTTGGTCCTCCCACTACTTTTTCAACAGGCTTTTCTTTAGCAAAAAAGTAAAATCAAAAGACCAGCTTTCAAATAGAGAAACATCTGGCAACTGCAATTTCCGTGACAATGTCTTGACTCCAGACAATTCTCAATCCAAGCCTCACATTCAGAAGCTCACTGGTGAATTTTGTAAGCAATATCCTTTTTAATCCTCTCCTTGTAGAAAGCAAATCTCACCTATTGAAAATTTCACACAAATTCTAGACTATTTCAAACTAATTAAGAATTGGCTAGATTAGTAACATTCTTAATGATATCTGGAAATCTATTAAGTGAGCCAAACACTCATTTACATTTATCCTTCTGCAACTTGTGCTACATCCTTTAGACGCACAGTTATCCAACTCCCAATATTACTGGTACTTAGGCTTCTCAGGTACCTTTTGGACTAAATATGATCATATGGCTACTGCTGCCTAGAGCATCTGTTGCCAAGTAACATGGGGATACTTCTGTCCCTGTAGCACTAACAAAGTGAATCTTCCTCTTCAGCTGGGATCTCGGTTCAGCAAACCATGACCATATACTCAGGGGCTGTGATAAACATAACTCCAGAAGCTTGAAGGTCTCAAATTTTCTTCTTAGATTTAGGAATCTGCAATTCCATGTCACATCAGCAAAACTATTTTGCTGTTCTGTCAATTTACTAAGAAATCTTCTTTTACTACTAGATTATGCAAATTATGTAAGCTTCCTATGCATGTACGCATTAGCGTAACCTAACTTTTTTTTCCCTCCAGTCTCTAAGAGAATCAAGAATTCAAATTCTCGACCACTAACTTCAATCCTCTGCAATTACATGCCTAAAACACATGAAGGATGCCATACTGCTCTTCACTGCTCTGTGAAGACAGGTTTAGCTTTAGAAGACCAGGTAAACCTTGTCTTTAGGGCAATATGGGGACCCCTGGTGGCCTAGTGGTTAGCGTGCAGGACTCTCACCTCTGCGACCCAGGTTCGAATCCAGCCAGTCCCCCGGGCAGATGGAGTCCGTTAGGCCTATGAGGCCATCCATCTATGAGAAGGTCACTCTAAACAAACCTACGTCCTGAGGACCTCACTGCCATTGTCCAAGCTTGCTTGGCCCCGGCAGATGAACCTTAGGATTAAAGGGTGGGCTCAGTTCAGCGCAGGCTGTGTCTCACCTAAAAAATCCATTGCGCAGGCTGGAAAGGTAAAAGACCTTTCCCCAAATCTTCGTTCGCGAAGACTGGCCATTATTATTAGGGCAATATGTTGCCATTTAACGCATGTTTTTAAAGCTGCAGATCATAGCATGTATTATTGTACTTTTAATTGCATGATCACAGCTAATTCCCCTAAGAGTAGTCAGCAGTGCTCAGCACATGTCTGTATCCATCTGCCTCCACTAACTCAAGCAGAGTCTCACACTGATTTAAGCAACAGCAAAGCTGTTCCCCAACTCAGAACAGCATTTGTAATGCAGGTCATCTCACTAATTACACCTGAGAGTAGAATTTAGGTGCTTTGCCCCCAATCAGACATTAGTGGCAGAACTAACTGCCATGGTCAGCTGCTGAACGCTGTCTTCACCCTCTAACCAGGGGATCAGTGTCTACACGTGATCCCAGGAAGGGAAACAGGGCTATGCATATAGTGAGCTACCTGTGCACATCCCATTACAAGTTCCAACAGATACTGTACTTACAGGAAAAACATTTCTGAAAGGCTCAAAACCTGGCCTAACATAAAAGTTGACATAGATACATTCGTCTGGCAAACTCTCAGCTTTCAATTTCCAGTATTTTTAAAACTGAAGTGTTTCAAGTGAACACTGTTTTTTTTAATTTTTTTTTTTAATTAGGACTCTGAAGCATTTTCAAATTTTCTCACAACACATTCTTATTCAGGAGTCCATTAAATTTTCAATCTTCAAAAGAATCTGTCTGGAAATTTTCACATAGAATGGATAAAATTTGAAAAAGTTACAAGCAGCTGGAAGTAGAGGTTTCAAAGGAAACACCTACAAAACCTAAACCAAAGCTGCCAACAGCACTTCGAAGTAGTATAATGCCTACAGCATTTTCAGATTATCTCAGCTCATAATGATCTTCTGAGAAGCGTTTTTAACAAGAACTAGTTGGTTGCCTTGGAATCACAGCTAAAGGAGGAGGATCCCTCAGTAGCTAATATTACAAGCAATTAGCACCCAGGAATTTGTGTGAATGCTCTAAAGACCACACATGCTGTGTCTACCTTGAACAGTCAGAGCTTTTAACAGTCTAATAACCATTTATGATCCTATGAAGCAGACAAACAAAGCTGCTGACGTTTCTTATTAACTACTGCGGGCATCTTGTCTGCACTACTGCTTAACCAAATGCTGATATTAAAAAACTACTTTTTTTCCCTCAGATTGTGTTAAGTCTTGATTCTAAGGTAGCTGGACTAAATCCAGGTTCCAGCTAGTAGAGATATTGTGGTCATACTTTATTCTGAAGTCAGACTAATGACAAGTTACAAGTTAACAGAAGTTCTCATGACAAAAGCTGTTCAGCAATTTCCCATTAGTAAAGTAAAAAATTAAAAACTTCTGTGGGGTAGAAAAGGCAAAGTGGATAAGTACAAACATATTATTAAAGTCTGCCAATTGTTACAGGCTATTACGGGTTCATCTTATGAAGATCTATTCTACAGTTCAAAGATTTATTTCTCTTCCAGAGCACAGACTTTTGTCATGACAGTTTTTCACTGACTGCTATTCCCTGGAGATGCAAAGGTCTCTGCTGGATGAAGACACTGACTAAGAGATTCCTATTCCATACACAGCTTTGATCAAGTTGCTTAGTTTCATCTTCCCACCTGCCCCTTGCACTAGAGCATTTGATGTTCAGCAGTTTTTAAAAAAGGAGGCTATATTTCCCACTTTATCCTTTTGTAAAATGGGAATAATCATCACCATCATTCCTTTCACAGAAGGATAGCAAGATTTAATAGCTAAAATATCTGTACTATTTAAGCATTATAAATCCCCCTGGATTTTGATGAAAACATGATAGAGGCAGCTCAGTCAGTTCCTCCTCATTTCCTGCTTCCACAGAACCTTCACTGCAGCACAGGAACCAGGCACCAGCGGAAGAAGTCAAAAAATGCTGCCAGGCCCACTGCCCCTGCAGCTGCCACCAGGAAACACTGCTAGCCCAGAATGTCAGTAGCTGCATCCAGACCACAATTCCCCTCCTCCTCACCAGTGATTTGGGGATGTTCAGACTTGGAGACCATGGTTCAGTCATCAGAGTGTATTGTAACAGAGAACATGGGACAGGGCGAGGACAGCATTGGTGTAACTAGAAAACAAACACCATAATACAGTCCCTACAGAAGGAGAAAGAATACGTGGAAAGGATAAAAATAGGAGAGATACTAAGTTTAGCAAAGGATCATACTTAAATGTGCAGTGTTAACGTGGAAGAACAGGTACACAGCCTCCAGTGTGCTTACCCACCTTTCCCCATTTCCCAAGTGTAGATATGTGGCTCTCTTTGCAAGTGTGTTAGAATATTCTGTAGAAAAAGTGTGATTTCTTAAAAAGATACTTAAGGTAGTTACAGTTATTGAAGAATCCATGCAAACAAAGAATATGCAACAAGCTCTCAGGAACACAGCTCAGAAGAGCCAATTCTTTGCAAATACAGGAGCACCCTCTGGTGCCCAAGGACAGGTTGAACAACTTATTTAAAACTCAAGAATTAACTTCTGAAATGATCAGTAAGAAGTCATCTCTGTTTGCCATTGTTTTCTAGTGTACTATGCCTCAAAATGAGTAACTTCTTAAGTGGAGATAGAAATGACTAAATGAAAAAGCAACAGATCACAACAGCCTGGGTGATAAGGACCTTTCACACAGGAAAACTGCTGATACATGGGCATATGGCTTTCTTCACAGAATCACAGAATCATTTATGTTGGAAAAGACTTCCGAGACCATCAAGTTCAACCTTTAACTGATTATCACTTTACCAACTACACCATAGCACTAAGTGTCACGTCCAGTCGTTTCTTGAACACCCCGGGGGACGGTGACTCCACCACCTCCCTGGGCAGCCCGTTCCAATTAAAAACCCTTCAGTGAAGAAATTCTTCATGATGTCCAACTTGAACCTTCTCTGGTGCAGCTTGAGGCTATACCCTCTCGTCCTGTCACTGGCTGCCTGGGAGAAGAGTCTAACCCCCACCTGCCTAAAACCTCTTTTCAGGTAGTTGTAGAGAGCATTAGGGTCCCCCCTCAGCCTCCTTTTCTCCAGGGTAAAGAATCCCAGCTCCCTCAGCTGTTCTTCATACAACTTACCCTCTAAACGCTTCACCATCTCTGTTGCCCTTCTCTGGACTCACTCCAACACCTCAATGTTCTGGACAAGATGCCATTGGTCTTCTTGGCTACCTGGGCACGCTGCTGGCTCATGCTCAGCCGCTGTCAACCAGCACCCCCAGGTGCTTTTCCATCAAGCCACTTTCCAGCCATTCTCTCCCCAGCCTGTAGCACTGCCTGGGGTTGTTGTGACCCAAGTGCAGGACCCAGCACTTGGCCTTATTGAACCTCAGACAATTGGCCTCGGCCCATCTATGTAGCCTGTCCAGATTCCTCTGCAGAGCCTTCCAGCCCTCCAGGAGACCAACACTCCTGCCCAACTTAGAGTCATCCACAAACTTACTAAGATCGTCCAGATCATCAATAAAGATAACAAACAGGCCTGGCCCCAATACAGAGCCTTGGAGAACCCCACTAGTGCCCAGCCACCAACTGGATGCAGCACCGTTCACCACCACTCTCTGGGCCCGGCCCTCCAGCCAGTTCTTAACCCAGTCAGAACTGCACCTGTCCAAGCCGTGGGCTGCCAGCATTTCCAGGAGAATGACATGGGACACAGTATCAAAGGCTTTGTTGAAGTCCAGGTAGATTACATCCACAGCCTTTCCCCCATCCACTAGGCGGGATACCTGGTCATAAAAGGAGATCAGGCTGGTCAGGCAGGACCTGTCTTTCCTAAACCCATGCTGTCTGGAAACATCCTGCCTCCAAAAATGTCTATGCCACAGGTGTTAGACAAGTATCAGAGCTGTCCACTCCAGGAACAACTTGCAAGGGCTATCTCACAGAATTTATCTCATATTGGGAGCATTTCTATTAGGCATATAGCATGAGGAAAAAAAAAATTTTCTACTTATGTGCTCATCTGATCAGGGATATGCTCTTTATACATGCAAATACTTGCTAAGCTTTCATTCTTGGTATTAAACTGTGACAGTATGTTTCAAGCCCAACCACACAAAATTTACTCCCTTTGTCAAACCTCACGCTATTTTTTCTTTCCATTTTGTTGGCTGGGAGAGAACTACTGGGTTCCAACCACAAAACACTACTGAGTGACCGTGGTGTGTTGCTTAGCCACCAGGTCCTCTGGTTTCCATCTATATAAGGACACAGATGAACAAACAATAGTTTGGGAGGATTAGGCCAAGCACAGTGCTTACTTCTAGGAAATAGTACTTTCAGTGATTACTCTTGGCAGTCACAATTATAGTTAAAAATCAAGGTTCATGGAAAAAGCCCTCTTCAAACTTACAGCAATAGGTATTCCTTACTATCACTGTTTCTCACCAGCCAGTAAATGATTAACAGAGTATCCCATCTGGCTATACTAGATCACCATATCATTCTAGAAAATGAAGCTAAAATGGTTAACTGAAGAGCCAAACTCACTTTTTGGAGGGTCACTATTCCCTTGGTTTATAGGAAAGAGACACTATCAAACAGAAAAAGATAAAAGGTTCAGTAGCCACTGGCCACCAAGGCAGTCGGGGTCTGGAGAATACAACACACAAAGCACAACTACCTAACTGAAAGACACCCAAAAAAGATGGATCTAGACTTTCCTTGACAGTGACAGCAAAAAATGCAAAGGACACAAGTGGAAACATGGGACATTCCAGTCACATACCAGGAAAAAAAAATTACCAAGAGGGTGGTCAAACACTGGCACAGGCTGCCCAGAGGAGTTGTGCAATCTCCATCTTTGCAGATGTTCAGGACCTGCCTGGAGAGAGGCTGGAGCAGCCTGGTCTGGTCAGACCTGTTTTGAGCAGGTTGGAGGTCCTTTCCAACCTAAATGATGATTCTGTGATTCTTATTATAGCTTGGCGTTTCTTTGCCCAAAGATAACGTCCCTCCTTCCAAGCTGCTCCAGATCCTCCATAGACCTATTGGGTTCCTTTATTAACAACAATCTAGATGTACTTTCAAAAATTAAGAACTCCGACACGACACTGTTAAGTATAAATTTTATCCATGTCAAATCTGCCTGGAACAATTCTCTAAATAACCACTGCCTCTGTCATTAAATCCTATTATTTTTTTATTACCAACTGAAAGTTTGTAACTTTTCTTTATTTCTGGCAATGGTTCACTGGGTAATTCCTGAATTTCTTGAGCTTCTGACAACGTACATATTAAAAAAAAAAAGAACCCCAGCATACAATTAGGACAGACATGTCAAAGTTATTAAGATCTGCACTCACAACCCAAAGGATGTGGCCAGCCAACTCTGGGTGACAAAGGGAGATTAGTATTGAATTTATCATTAGGTAATGCTAGACAACTTTGACTATCATAATGTCCCCTATTTGAGCCATTCCATCAGAAGAGCCACCAATGCATCTAAAATTACTTTTAAAGAGTTGGCAATTTCTGCAAGCCAAAGCCAAGACTTGGCTACAGTAGGAGGTAATTTATCCCATGGATTCTAAACCTGTCAACTTTATATTTGTAGGGTGGCATTTTATATAGCACATAATGTCATAAAGATGTCAGCATTGAAATCAAAATGAGCTCCTGGAACAAAGGAAAGCTATGGGGTTTTTTAACAGTTTTCATTTGCCTGACAGAGTGCCAAAGAATCTGTTATTTTACCAACTACATCTTCTGCAATGCATATAGCCTATCTGCTGAAGAAGTAAATTAGCATTACTTGGAAACACTAGTTCAAGAAGAAACCATGACATATTTTTGATGGTCATAGGAAGACTCAGCATGCAATAAGTACTTAAAGGCTATCTGATAGCATTTTGCTTATTTTTTCCTCATGTTGCATATAACATTTTATTTTTCCCTGTGATGAAATGCTGCAAATGACAGACAGAATGGCAGCTATTTTGCAAAATTATTAAAAGTCAAGTCATTTTATAAATGTGCACTTGTTCAGGAAAGTCTATTAGCAGGTAACAGTTTCGTCTGTTTATATGATAGCTCTGAATGACAGATCTTCAAAGTTATTCCATTTTACCAGCTCATCCAGTACAATTAGACTACTGGGTCCCAAATGAAACTCCTGTAAACAAAGGTATATTCCACAGCTGCCCCATGAGCTCTGTTGCCTTTATAAAGTCTTCAGCTGAAAATCACATTACACCATGAGAACCCCAGGACTCTCCGTTGTCAAGTTCTAGAAATTCCTCATTCACTTCCTATTTTCTAAGACCCATTTTCCAAAACAGTCTTTTTCACTGATGAATGAAAGTGTTTTTAAAAAATTACTCATTTTTCTTCCCTGTGTTGTCTAAACTGAGGCTTTCCATATTGATATTCTCTAAATTGTGGGTTTTACCAATGAACTGATGATGATGATAACAGTAACAAACATAGCATACAAGTTATAAAATTTTCTGCTGAAGTGAGCTGAACTGCACTGTTCCCTGATATATTCAAGATTTTGGTCAAAATTACAAGAGTGCAAGTTCGGGCAACCAGGAGAGTCTATTTCACATATACTTTCCCCCACTTTGCAAAAAGAACTAAGGTAGTTGTACGCTTTTATTCCACTAACCATTTGTTTCTACATCCACAAAATCAATGCCAGATGGCATCAGTTAGGCAAGTCAGTCATTGCTCTCTGGCAAATGCTGCATTTCTTTATCTGGAACACTTTCAAGTGTCAGAGAGCATCAAACTCATGAATAAAAAGAAACTAATGTTATTAAGATGATGGACAAATTCATCTCTGCACATAGTTACATGAAAGGTACCATTAAAGAATAATGCATTTCAGCAGTCAAGAGGGAGAGCACATCTCAGATGGGGAAAAGCAGGTTTCCCTTTGGGAATTTACTGCTCACTGTCCACAGCAGCCATGAGTCACACAATCACAATCAAGATGCCAGAGTGCATCAGAACTGACTTGAAATACTGCCACCTGATGACAATGAAAGCTGTTTCCCAATGAATAGCAGACCTGTAAAGGCAAGGTGCTGTTAGACAAATAACTGTGGGATATTTCAGAACATTTCTCCTTTTACCTTGGCTTCCACCACAGCGATGTGCCCAGTTTTACAATGCACACAACTACTTCCAGGGCATTGCTTGCAAATGACTGAAGTGTAAGGTCTGACACAAATACACTACAAACCAATTCCACTGAAAGTTATAACCTTTATCTTTGTGTGAGCATGATACGATATTTTTTTACTTGTTGCTCCAAGAAAAGATGTTATGAAAAAGTCTGAGATGGATCAGGTGTGTAAATTCATGGCATCCAACAGTCACATAACTTATCCTTTCCCAGGATGCTGTGTCCATACCTAACTGGGCAGCACACATTCCCAACACATGTTTTCCCATCAGCTTCCAGCAGACAAATTATTGTTAATGCATTTTGAAAAAACATCAGGATGAAGGGTATGTAAGTGGGAAAACTGAAGGCTTTTTAAGTATAAAAGAAACAAACAGGACTCTAACACTTGAAAGGCCACAGAAAAACAAAAGGGCACTGGAGAAGGACAAGAGAGAGAGTCCCAAGAGAGACAGTCTTTAGGAAGATAATGCAACGAGTTATTAAGCAGTCAGTCACTGAGCATCTAAGAAGACAATAATAAAAAGCAGATAATGTGAATTTGTCAATAACAAATCTTTTTCTAACCTACACGTTAAACACCACATTTAGAGAAAACTGCAGACAAAGTGGAAAATATCTAAACTTTAAAACCATATAAGCAGTAGGAAAATTTGTTTACTGAAGAAAAATGTGAAAAGAGGAAAGGGCAAAGTTATAATCTTCAAATTCTTTCACATATAAAAGACAAAAATGGAATATCTTTATACCCACCAAGGACAAAACATGTAATCCCTGGCATCGTTTGCGGCATGGAATATAACAAGGAAAACTCTCAGAGAACTGAGTTTATAAAAATCATCATGCAATGGAATTATGTCAACAGATCATGCAGGTCCTGTCACTGAAGGCTTTTCAAAAGAAATTAAACAAATTCACCATGAAATGTTTTGTTTGAGGTTGCTGTAAGATTCAACACTGCTTTAATGAATCAGTTCACTTGGTGTCACCCTAGAAATAAAGGGAGGTTAGAAACACATCATTCTCAGTGACAGTCAGCTACAACAAAGAGACCGCTTTACCTGAGCGACATCTGCAGGAACTCACAAAGCAGGACTCCTGCCAACGTGAATAAATTCAACACGGGAATAGAAAATTACAGTTTTGCCTGGATTAAAAGACTTACAATGCCTGTATTTGAAAACAAACAGTGGCATTCTTATTTAAGTGGCAAATGCTGATCTTGTGTTCTGAAAGTGAGGTGCAAACAAAGCTGCTGCACAGGCTGGGGCAAACCTGACCTGCTTGAGGCAGGTGTTACACGGTAAGCAGGTGCATCAGCCAGGCTGTTCCATGTGTCTTGCACATGTGCTTGAATACAAAATTCAATTTAAAGCTGTTGGGGTTTTAAACAGCTTTACGACACCGGGTTTACCATGCCATCTTGGGCAAAGGGGACTCAGCTGAGCTGCATTATAATCACAGAACATGCTGAGCTGGAAGGGACCCATCGGGATCATCGAGTCCAATCCCTGGCCCTGTACGGGAGAATCCCAAAAGTCACATCATGTGCCTGAGAGCATTGTCCAAACGCTTCTTGAACCCTGTCAGGCCTGGTGCTACGACCGCTTCCCTGGGGAGCCTGTTCCAGTGCACAACCACTCTCGAGGTGAAAAAACCTTTTCCTGATATCAAAGCGCAAATTGGTTCTTTATTAGTGCCCCTGCAGTGACATCCTGTCGTCTGCCCTGCATTACTATACAGTAGATCTGAAGAATAAACACTGTCGCACGTGAAATGTATCCCCTCCTTGAAACGCACCAGTGCCTTCCCTGCCGACTTCCTGAATCAGCCTGTTCCTAACGCGGGGCGGCCTAGAGCTTCCCAACAGCTTCCCAACAGCTGGGCATCCACGAGCCTGAACGGCAGCTTAAAATTCGCCCTGGCTGCACCCCTCGGCGCCCCTGAGCATGGAGCCGGAGGAGCCGGGCACACCCCGGCAGCGGCACCGCCGCCGCCCGCCCCGGGGCGCAGCTTCGCGGAGCTGCCGCCGCCGCCGCCGCCCCCGCCCCCCGGCCCCGCTGCCCCGCTCACCATGGCGATGGTGACGATGCTGACGGCGGTGATGGCGATGATGGCGATGCCCGGCCCGCCCTGGCAACCGAAGCACCGCCCCCGCGCTCGGCCCCGCGGCGGGGCGGGAGCGGACACGACGCGCGGGGCGCCCCGCCCGCCCCGGACGCGGAAGCCGCGGGTGCCACAACTGTCGGGGCTGTCGTGACATCGCCGGGGCCGCGGGACGGTCTGTGGCACCGGGGCCAGAGGTCAGGGTAGGGCGCTTTTGGGGCCGGGGCCGAGGCCGGGGCCGGGTGGGCGGGTGGGCAGGGGGCGGCTGTGCGAGGCCCGGGATTCTGCGGGGCACGTCAGCGGGGAGGGGCCGTGGTGTTAATGATGCAACCAGGGAAGGAGCTCTGCCTGCGGAGATGTAGTGAGAAGGGAATACGTGGAGAGGCTTACACGGCCTCTGCACGTAACAGGACGGTATTGTAACGCGAACATTGAAGAGTCATCAGCAGGTGGTCTCAGATAGAGCGGATAAGCCCAAATGCTCATAACGAGTCCTTTATTGAGTATTCTTATCTCTTTCTTTCGTCCTCCTCGTTCTCCTCAAATGAGTAGAGATCCTCAATCAAAAAGGAATGAACAGCAGTGGTGATTAATGTGTAATGCTATTGAGTAACACACAATTCCAGTTGTAGAAGCAACAGATGGCGAGATGTTCCCGTGTCTATAGTTTGAGAAAGCTAAAGGAGGGAAACGTGTTTCTTTTGTCTTCTGTTCATCACAACAGACAACCAAAACCAAATAGGGTTATACTGATCTCAAACTAATGTAGTTAGTGACAGACCCAAGAAAAGGGGAATGAGCGACTTGTACAATTGAGAGTGGGTGGACCTGTGGATGAAGGTGGCAATGGTCAATACCATTGGTGGATAAGGGAGAGAATGGCCAGGATGATAGTTTGGGCCAAGCTGCTGGTAAACTTCTGTTAGGGTAAGCATGTGCAGCCACTCAGGGCACTGACTTCTTTGGCTGAGAATTGGCACTATCAAAAAAGCTGTGTTTAGCAAGCAGGACTAAAGCAATTGTGCAACTGTGCAGTTACCATTGTTTCCTCCTCACCTCTTGGTCTGCTTGAAGCTCAGCGTGGGATTTCCCTTGTGGTTCTGTGCACGGTTATGCAGTTGCACTCTGAGAGTGTTACAGGATTTTAAAGGGTAAGATGAGGGCTCACTGAAAAAAAGAGGGAGACGAGAAAGAGAAATTTGAGGCATGGAAACTGGAGCTGGATGAGGAGCAAGAGAAAGAAGTTGAAGTGCAGCTCTTGGTGAAAAAAGAAACAAGTGCCAGAAGTGTCACAGCCTTTTCCTTTTAACTCTTTAGGTCTTGATGTAGTTTTTATAATTTTGGAGTGTTTCCCTTTGTTTTGGGGTGGGTTTTTCACTGTGCTACTGAACTGGAGTTTAGAGGTTGTACTAGAAAATAGCATAATCCAAGATTAACTGTCATTGTTATATTGCTGAAGACTTTTTCCACCCCCCTCCTTATTTCTTCCTCAGACTTACCTAGTTAGGAAGAGCTGACTGCTAAAGAGAAAATGACGTCTCTAGAAAAAGGTAGGTTGTTCATATGACATCTAAGCAGGCTGGGCTAAAATTTAACTGGAATTCTAAATACAAGTTATGCTGTATGCAAGGCTCCCTTCATTTAAACTTATTCATTTTCTGTAGCTATGAGGAAGTAATTCTGTGACTTCATTATTGCAGTGAAAACCAGAGCTGCCTGGATGGAACAGTAATTAAATGTCACTTTTTCTAACCCAGCTTTGTATTGAAAAATAAGCTTGTCACTGGTACTGCCATCTGTACACTTATCTGTCAGTGCTCCTATGGTATACAGAACCTTTTGGTACTGATTCAGCTAACTGGAAAGTAGGGCAATTTAATGGTGTTACCACAGCATTTTTGAAATCCATTATTTGGATAGAGGACACAGGCTCACATTACTGCCTGCAGTGTGAGGAAAAAAGCATTATGTGTAGCCATGTTCTCAGAAACTTTCTATCTCTCACCTATTGTGAGGAAACTTTACTACAATAGTAATTCATTCAGCTGAAAACTTAGTGAACTTAAATAAAATCAATTTCAGTAAATGTGCATATTGGCGACTGTAGAGCAGAAAGCAGCATTACTGGGAATACTGGTGTCTGTTGATTAGAAGTGGAGCAGAACTGGCTTGTTGGCTTTTCTTAAACCTTCATTTGGACAGCTAAAGACATATGTTAGATAGTACTTAAAAGTCTACTAAACTTCTTAAGGTGTCAGCAGCTGTCTAGCTAATAGCTGTTTTTCATTTACTTCTTGCTTTTAAAATGAAACTGCTCTGATTCTGTCAGCTCCCAAAACCTGATTTTGCTTTCAGCCTATGAGTAATGTTGTCAAGAATTTTTTCCATGCAAGTTTTTTCGTGTCTTTAATCTTGTGTGGCAGCATGAAATATAAATTAATGCAATTCAGATCAATGTTTGTGTCTTGTACTGTTAGTTTTACTGAGGAATGCACATTTGAGTAAGGACTTACTGCGAGGGTAGTGAGGCACTGGAACAGGTTGCCCAGAGAAGTTGTGGATGCCCCATCCCTGGAAGTGTTCAGGGCCAGGTTGGATGGGGCACTGAGCAATCTGGTCTAATGGAAGGTGTCCTCACCCATGGCAGGGGAATGGATGAGCTTTGAGATCCCTTCCAACCCAAACCATTCTATGACTTTTCTGACTTGTGCTTGATAATTGCTGCTGCAAAAGACTATTTTACACGTGCAGTGTACAATTAAAATCTGTAACTTTGAAGTACAGAAATTAAGGAATAGTTACAGTGAGACTATAACCAAGTTGAAAGGTGGTAAACTTTCCCTCCACAATTTCTAAATTATAGTTGATGAGGCCTCATCGCCCATTCGAGGACCTGGCGATGGCATGGAAACGGAGCAGACAGCTGGATCGGTGGAAGTAATTACTGGAGCCAACACTACGAACCATCACATCCACCACAGCCCACATAAAAAGACAGCCTCTTCCCTGAGTCCTGGAGTTCTGCAGCTGGGGAAAGTACATGCTGACAAATCAGTGGAGATTGAAGCTATTCGTATATTAGTCCCCAAAGCAGCCATCACCCATGTTGTTCCAACTAAAAATGCTAAGGTAGCTAAATCTGTGGGACATAAAGGAGACACGTTCCATCAGTCGGATGGAGCCACAGATCCCAAGAAAGAACAGATAGAGCTAAAAAATGCAATTGAAAAGCTGAAAAATTCAGAAAAGCGGTTGTTACAGGATAAGGAAGGTCTCTCTAATCAGCTGCGTATTCAGACAGAGGTAAGAAATTAAAGGTATTTTCTCTCACACAGCTGAACTGTTTTGGTTTATATAAGCAGTTTGTGAATGTGACCAAAGAGAACTGCTATGACACTCTAGCCTTGAAACAGGTAGTTTCCTTTTTGAACTTACCAGCTAAGATACAGAGTAGAAGTACATCAAAGTAATCGAGTCCTGCTTCTCTGACAACAGATGAAAGAATCAAAGGTTTGAAGCTGGGAGAAACACATTAGAGGGCTGCAGGGAAATGAATCCTTTCACGAGAAAAGATTTTGTTTCTCAACCACTAATGAGAAATGTTACGCTATAGAAGGGGTGACTATAATTTTCTGTATAATGTATCTGTGGATGTCTTGTCTAATCCTTTGTTATCTTACTGATTCAGGAGTTGTATACTACTGAAACTGTGTTTCTTGTAGCAGGTTTTCATTCTTCCTCTTTGGCTCTGTTAGAGTTTAAAGAAGGATATGTTAAACATGCATTAGGCTCAAATGTTTATGCTTGCCTGGATGTGTCCTATTCTGTAAAGAGAAAGGCAATTTATTGTTAGCAATTTACAATAATTTGCACTGTATTCTGGAAGTAGGAATTGTTTTATTCTCTGCTGATAGTCACAAGAGAGTCTGGTCTAATTCTAGGTCAATCGGGAGCTGAAGAAATTACTTGTTGCTTCTATGGGGGACGATCTGCAGTATCACTTTGAACGGATGGCTCGTGAGAAAAATCAGCTCATCCTAGAAAATGAAGTCCTGGGCCGGAATATGTCTCAGTTGTCTGAACAATTAGAGCGCATGTCTATCCAATGTGACGTGTGGCGAAGCAAATTCCTAGCAAGCAGGTATTGCCTCTCACAGAGCTGTCATAACAGCATTCTCCTTCAGTCTTTCATCACATGCACTCACTGCAGCGTGCTTACACATGCAGAGGACAGCCACAACAGCTGTACTGACATCTACTGTGACACATGAGTATACAAAAAAGGTATAAAGAAAGTAAACTCCTTGTAAATCTGAATAGTCCTACTTTTCAAAGGTTATACAGTGAGTCCCAAACCTCCTAAAATCTCAACTACAGTTCTTGCTAACATAGCAAGAGAAGTTCTTAATTCTGATAAACTGTGTGCAGTTTAGGGTTTTAAAATGTCTTCCTGGCTTTTCTTAAAGGTAATTAGCTTGATTTTCATCCCCAACCCCCAGTATTGACACAATCATCAATTTGTGAAGAAATTGATGTGGTTAAAAGCTCCACTTAGAGTGGTTCAGGGCTCCAGTATGGAAAAAGAGCAGGGGGAATCTCTTCATCAAACACTGTGTTACTGCACAGAATCCCATTGTTATTTTACTTCTGTAACCATAAAAGCTGCTCTGAAAGTCAGAATATCCTTTGACAATGGATTGGACTTTTAACTGTAAATAGTGTTGTAGGATTTTTAATTTTCTACTGGACTCAGTTATAACTGACTGAATTATAATTATGATGCTTAGCGCATATTACAAAAGACCTTGCTGCTTGAAGGAAGTGGTAATAGAGTACAATTTCCTCCCTTTAAATTGCTGGTCTTAAGAAGTTTCAGCATATTGGGTGAATGGTAAGTACTTTCAAGTCCTAGCTAAGCAAGAGTTACTATCCTAACTTGTTTTTTTAGCATTAAGAGGAGTTCTGAGGTCAGGGATGTGAGTCCCAGCAATGTGCTTAGAGTAACACTCTTCAATATGGCAGCAATCTGGTTCATTTTTATCTCAGATTTCTAACTGGTGGTTGTTTAAATGTCATTCTGTTTTTTGCATTTGGAATATCACAGGCCTTTGAAATGCCTGCTGGAGGGGTCAGTGCCAAGCCTCATGGCAACAGCAAAATGTGACAACAGCTGTCTTGTTTGTAGCTCTTAAACACTTTTATCTGGTATCTAGTTATTGCCCCTGAGAAAGGCAAAGAGGTAAATGAATGCAGTCTAAAGCCATAGCTGTTATGTTTAGAGATGAGTGTGAACAGATGTGATTACAGCATACTTGTGAGAAATGTTAGTAAAACAAAAATGTATTCAGCTTTTTCTTTCACAGTATTCTTGTCAACCACGTTCATTTACCAAAGGTATTTTGAAATGTCTGTCATTAGATCTGTATTAAGTGACCTAAAATTGTTTAAACTCAGTGAGTCAAAACAGAATTTTGCACTTGTTTTGACTGGAGTTGAAGAGAAATTATTCTTAATACCTGTCCTTTGTAATTAGGTTGATACAGGCTCTGTATGGGGGAGGGGAGAGAGAACAGCAGCTTAATCCTCAGTTTGAACTGACAGATGATGATCTGTAGTAGAATAAAGGTGACTTTCAAACTGTTCACTTACACTACTGACTGTAGATTTCTTTTGCAGGGTTATGGCTGATGAGTTAACTAATACCAGAGCAATTCTTCAGCGTCAAACCAGGGATGCCCAAAGTGCAATCCAGGACTTGCTGAATGAACGTGATCAGTTCCGTCAGGAGATGATTGATACACAGAAGTATGATTTTTTTTTCTAATCCAGACTACCTCTGTGCCAACTTCATTTTTGCCAGTTTATTCTAGGCCAGAGAAGAATCAAATAACTTTCACCTGTTTCAGTGATAATCAACAAAAATTAATTATCCTGATGTATAGTATCACTGCTTTTCAGTCTTAGACCTGAAAGAGCAAAAGTAACGTAATTCTTTCTCCATTCTCTTGAGGTGTGAAGTCTTAGGGGTAATAAACTGTGGAACTGACATCACTCATATCCTTAGGCTTTCTTGATTTAATCACTTACTGTCTTGACTTCAAGTCTCCTCTGTCTCCATCCAAAACATAGAGATTCTTCTACCTACATGGATTTTTTAGTGCTTATTCTGCCAGATGTCAAATAAATTTTAACATTATTAAAGTAGTGTTTTGGTGAGGTCTTGGAGAATAGCCTGTTTGTCTCCTTGTTTTTAAACACTTTTTTTGGCGAAGATTTAGCTTGTACAGTAAGTCTTTGGAAGAGACAATTCCTCTTAAGTGTGCTGTGTGCTGATTATACAGTATAGAGTACAAAGCCCACTAATCCTGCTTCTTTCCTTCCTGCACAGGCTGCTGGAGGAGCTCATGGTCTCTCTTCAATGGGGGAGACAACAGACATATTACCCTAGTGCCCAGCCTTACACTACAACAGAGCTAGCAGCTGTGAACTGTAAGCTAGCCAAAGCTGTGAGCTCACATCTTCTGGGAAATGTTGGCACTAACAGTCCAAAAAAGACTTCAACAAGTGTGGAGTTTTGCAATACCCCTGCTGAGAAAATGGCCGAAATGGTAAGAACTCTTGAGACTTGTCAGTCTTTATATTGAGTTTCTGGACAGATAGATAGATATTTTAACTTGGAAAAAAAATAAAAAGTTGCTTTTGAGCAGAAATCCTTCCTAGCTGTTAGGGAAGGAAAAAACCCATTAAACGTTATAGAAATATTTTCAGTCTCAATTTTTTCATCCTTAGATGTTACGTGTACTGGATCCAGCTGCGCGTCCAGAAACATCAACAGAAGTTTCTTTTTCTGAGGCTTCACCATCTTCCTTCCTTTCCTCAAAGAAGAGTATTGGAAGGTTTCACCCGTATACAAGATACGAAGATGTAACCTTCAATTGTTGCAATCACTGTCAAGGAGAGCTGATAGCCCTTTAAAAATTCAGCCAAGACAATTGCACACGCACTCCTGAAGAATTACACTAGTTGATGTTCAGCAGGCTTCCCTTTGTCCTTTTTTCATAATGGGTGGGTTTAACATTGGAAATCGTGCAGTTTCTGCTTCTCTACCTCTTGAAGTTAGGGACTGGCAGGATTTCTGTAGCCTCTGGGATACTTCTTCTACTTCTCAGTCTGGAAAGCTACTTATTTTCTTCTACAAAGGCATGACTATTTAAGGTTTATAGTCTTATTAGCAAATCTTAATAAATTTCCCTTTAGAGGGAGACAGAAGTATAAGTATACCAAAGTAAATGAAATGCTGATAGGTTATGTCTAAATTAAAAAAAAAAAAAGTAATGGAAAATGGTCAGCTCCATGCTTTTTTTTTTTTTTTAAATCTTAGCCAAGGGGATGAACCATCCCCAAGTCTGTGTGCAGCCTTTTAAATTTAGTAATAAAAAGGAATATGTGCAATGATTCTTCATAGCTGTAAGCTCTGAAGGGAAGAGCATATGCAGTGTCAGCCCTCCTGGCAAGAAAGAGAAGGAGCTTGAATGAACTCTAGCTAAATATATAAATAGTAACTGGTTTCAAATGGATTCTAGAAAACTTGGGGGGGGTGGAAATTATTCTCGTGTTTTCATAAAGCTGAAATAATGGCTTTTCCATCTGTTTCAGCTTCTAGAGTGAAGCTGTTGCATAGCTGAACCTCAGAAAAGGCAGACTGATGTACTTCCTTTAGTACCTCCTGGTACTGAAACCTGACCTAATGTTAGTACTCAGTCCTTGCCTAAGGTCTTACTGGGTATTACAGGAAGAAGAAGATAGGCACCAAGTTTGCACAAGTACTGTTATTAAAAAAAAGTATTTTTTTACTTGTATGGTTTTATAATCTTGATGTAGGTTTAAAGTTCTTGACATATGTTTGAAGAGAACTTTTAGCAGCTAATCTGCTAAATCCAAAGAAGCCTATTTAAGTTTCTCAGTTTGACCCCTAGATTTACCATATGTAGCTGGCTAGTTTAGGGGAGGGGTTTCTGAAATGGTTGCTTTTACCCAGTTTTCCTTTGAATCTCATACTATGATCAGATAAGTAAGTTATAAGTTCTTGCTGTTGCTGACCATGCTTTGGTTTGCATGATGAAAACTAGAATAAACTTTTTTTGCTTGCTTTCACGTTACAATTTTGGATTTAATATAGTGATATTTCTGACCCCGTTCAATGCACCATTAAAGGAACTATATGACATTGACCTGTGAAACCCTTCACCCTGCTGGTCTGAGGTAATGAACCAAGAAGCATTTCTGTTGTAGCTTATTACAGTTAGGGAGACGATTGTGTGTGTGTGTGTGTGTGCGCGCGCGCACCTTTGTGAATTTTCCCCCTGGATTTGCTTGGTAGACACAAGAAGCATTTCTTGCCTTTGGTGTCAGGGAAGGTACAGGAAGGAGGAAGGTACCTGCTACTCATGTTTCTCATTAGCATGTGAAATTTCATCTGCATCCACGCCCTCTATTTATGTTGTCAAAAGCTGCAAGACAGCACTCTCCAGTCCAACACCAGTACTCTCTCAATATGCCTGTAACTAGCTCCAATTAAAAAAAAAAAAAGAGAAAAATGCTAACAGCAAACTGCTTTGCATCTACTACACTTCTGTCTGTTGCAGTACTTCCAGTAAACACTTTGAATGAGGAAAAATAGAAGAGCAATGCCAGGACCATGACATCTGTTGGATGTATAGCTGGACAGAAAGTCCCTCCTCTTTTACTGACTTTATGATTTCATGAGTGACCTTGGCATGTTCTCTGTCAAGAGTTCACAAATTAGCTGGGTAAACTGACGTAGTTTATTATAATAAATTTAGCAAACATTGACATTTATACAGGGAACCTAGCCTCCTTAACATTAGGAAAGGTCATAAATTGCACAACCTTTTAATTCCATGGAATACAAAACTACTGAATATGACTCACAGAAATAAGTTTTAAAAACTGTTCCACGCTCACCTACACGTTAGCCTTCAATGACCACTTTCCTTAAACCTTAAAAAGAAAATAGTCTTCTGGTCTAGAGCTGGTCAGCAGATCAATAGGAAGTGGTACAAGAAACATGATTTTCCAACAACATAACACCTGGTACAGCCTTCATCACAAGCAGCAGCAAATAGCAATATTAATCCAGCAAAAATCCAACATCTTACAAAACAGCCTGCATCCAGGAATTCATGGTGGAGTTAAGTATAAAGTGCCTTTAAAAGATGGGAATGTGTATTTGCCACCCTCATATATGGATCTTGCACTTATTTAGCTTTGGTTAAACCAAGAAGATCCCTGAGTCATGTATAAAAGCAGGCTTTTCAACAAAATTACAAATAAATAAATAGGAAAATCATTGTCACTGAAGGTAATTGTTAAACTCGATTGAAATCTTTAAATACACCACAAAAAGTCAGTTACTGTAAAGAGCAAAAACTCAAGCCATAAAAATTAAGAAGACTGTCACCAAGAACTCTGTGGTTACATCAAATTTTCAACTGTAATGGTCTGTGAAGTGAAAGGATTTGGGTTCTAAACTAAATACAGTGGATGTTCCGCATCTGCTTTGCTCTTCTGGCTTCTAATCTAAGCTGCCTCACTCTCTCTTTAGCAGCTAGTTCTGCTGCTCGTTTTTCTTCTCTCTTCCTTCTGAGCCATCTGTGGAGAGAGAAAGAGGACCAGAAGTACTGGCAGTTGCAATTTAAAGTTTTACATCATCCATTCAAAGGAGACTTGCCCCCCCTCAGCTCCCCCCAAAACTGGAGTCACCCTGTCCTGCAAGGTAAAGTTAGGTATCTTGGCCGAGACAGTCTAAAAGCTGCCACACCCAAATACAGGAGGCACTACCTTTCCACCCCAATTCTCCTGCTTCTGCACCTATCTTTACCTCCCCCGCTTTGTTAAGGCAGATTAACATTATACTCATTTAAGGAACTGAATCAGCCCAAGCCTGCTCCAAAGCAGGCAAAAAGGGTTTAGGGAGAAGATCCCTTTTTTAGCAAAAGCAATTCACTATTTCAGCTCAGGTTCTGACAAGTAATTTCACAATAGTGAACTAACAACATTAAGGAATTGATGTATTTTTGCTAGACTGTAAGTAAGTTTAAAAGGGCATATTCATGCAAAAAGCCCCCCCAAAACAGTAAGGACTTCAGCAGTAAAGATGTACCATAACTACAGTATCAAGCTGATAGACTACAAAAGTTTCAGATATAGTTCCTTAGGAATGACCCTACTCACTCTTTAAAAGCTCTGTCGCATTCCTCTGTCCTTGGAAAAAAGGCAAGTTCCTCAGCTTGGCGTCTCAAAAGTTGTATCTGTCTTTCTTTCATGTGTTCTCTGTGCTTTTTTTTAAGCCATAAGTTGTAGGCTGCTTCTGGATCCCTGTTCCTCTCCTAGTTAATAAAAAAGACATGTATACATATAGCTTATCATTAAAGGATCTTTATATTAATCACATTATAATAATTTTTTTGAACTCTGCTGGCATCTCCCCTCCACAAAACATACTTTATAAGCAAACTAGAGCATATGCTAATGTGGCATGGAATATATACATGAGCCAGCATTCAAAGTGCTATGTTTAAAAGATACTGAAATTAGCTGTTCAAACCCATCACTGCAATGCAGAGGAACTTAAGGACAGTATCTGAGTCTCCAGCTTTTCATCAGGTCATGTGCATTAACTGCTTGCCAACAAGTTCTGATGGCTAGGAACATGCTTCCCAGAGTTTTCTGGGTGCTTGTTCACTGTAGGGTTCACCCAAGTCATTCGCCTGATAAATAGGAGTATCACTGTATCCCCTGTGATTTTATAGTTAAGTTCATGTATGCCGCTTCTACGACTCAAGCCACCCTGCCAAGCAGAACAACCCTAAACATGCAAGTCTATCTGGCTCTTCACTGAAAACAGTGTAACAAGAACATTCCCTATCGCTGTAAATTTTCATACACTTTGCTAAGAACACAGGCTTAGAATTTGGTTTTCCTATTTAACAAGAGCACTGTAGATCCCAGCTTTACACTATGAAGATCTTACTTTGATGCTCATCTCTTCCAGCTGCTTTGCGCGGCGAATTCGCTTTTCTTCCTGCAGTTGTTCTTTCTTCTTCTGTAACCAAGCTTTAAAAACTATCTCATTCTCTCTTCTCTTCTGTTCTTCTAGTTCCCTTTGTCTTTCTTCTTCCTTAAGTGGAATGAAAGGTGAATAAACTTAGTTTTTAAAAGAATCATCTTAATCTGCAAAGACCTTCACAGGCAATAAATAAGCCACTGGAATTATATGAGAGACATGCTGAAATACCAATGAAACGGGAATACTCAAAGACTGCATCATAGCTAATACTACTTTTAGGAAGAAATTACTTGGAGCACTTCTGCGGTTCATGACACATTCAGATGCTTTCAGTCCAATCCTTTTTGTGATTACCTCAATTTCCATGATACATCTTGACTCACAGACATTTAAATAGCATCAGGTGAAAACTTTTAAAATTAAGTCTGCCCAATAGCTCAGATTGGCTTAAAATCACTTCAAATTGATGCATTTTAAAAATGAATGCAGCTCTCAGGCTTGATGGGTGACTAAACCTTAGAGGATATTTAACTACCTATGGATTGCAGGCACTACCTTATAAATAAGGACTTTTTTCTGGATGTGAAGTTGTAATATGTTTACTTAAGGAGTATTAATAGCTTTGCGCTTTTTTCAAAATGAAACATTTTTTACAAAATGAACTGATTTTTTCAAAATTGAAAAAAGTTTCTTTTAATTATTAATCACATTTTAGCTGAAAAGAAGTATCTACAAAGAGAAGAAAAGTTTTCAATGATGCTTCAGGAAGCTGATTAGGACATTTTTTACCAGGATTTACTCTCTTTGACACAAAAGTTACAATCCGTACTCATTTCAACACTTGTAGAAATCTATTCTTCTTGCAAATAGATGCCATTCCTCCTACCTACACACAACTTTCAGATTATCCTCTAAATTTACAATTTTTAATTTATCAGAATTAAAGCAACTCCACCAAAATGAAGCAGATGGATTCCAGTAATGTTAAGAAATGTTTCACGCCTGTGAGATGCATCACAGAATGGAAGAATTCCATTCAAGAATGAAGAAATAAGGTAACACATTCTTACCTTTCTGTAAGTCAGCCAAGAAAGGAAGAAATTTAGCACACGCTATTATGAAAATAACCTGCCTTGCCTCCACCACACCACCTTTTACTTTAAATACACACAGCATGGTGCTGACATCTAGTCTTGTGTGTGCAAAGAAAACACATCAATCGCTCGTCACACTTCATACCCCTCATTACTGAGCTAAGCCTCAGCAACCTTTTCAAATAAAGCAGGCTAGACCTATTTCCACGGATAGAAAGGAACCTTGGAAGCTACTTTAACCAGCTTACTTAGTACATCATGACACAGAAAAATGGCAGATGCTTCAGGTTCTTTTCATAGAGCATACAAAGCAAGTTATGTTTTTGTAATTGTATCATTGTAATGCAAAGAGAAGAAAAGCATCTAAGTTTTTTAAATCCTTGGTAAAAATTTCTGAAGTCCTCGTTACAGCTGTCAGAGGCTGACTTTCTATTAAATTTTTTCTGAGTAAGGAGTTGAGAAAGAATTAAAAGGGTTCTCACAGTCATTCTCCTGTATAAATTTTATATTATGACTGAACAATCTCCCATATATTTGCCTAATTCATACTTCATGAGCACCCAAATGTGAACCTGCCATTAAGCTGTGGTTAATGTAAATTTCCTGCATTGCAGTGTAATCTGTGGAGATGTGACACCAATGCTACCTTCCAGGAATAGTGGCACTGTAACAGAACCTAGGTAGAGGCAATAAACAAAAGTAGTAAGCACAGATAGCAGAAACCAGTCTATCTATGAAGGACATATTAAATAAAGACTTAATTTCTCCTCTGAGCAAGGCGTGATCCTACGCCACTCTGTGGGAAAGGAGCTTTGAAAGATTCTATACAAATCCCAGAGAATTATTATTATTATTGCTATTGCTAACTCTTTTATCTTGGAAAAATGGAGTAATGCCCTGAGCACGTGGTCTCCATGATGCAGAGGAACAGGATGGTCACTGTGTCTCTATATCTTTACCTCTTTCCTCAGTCTTTCATTCCTTTGTTCTAACTGCTTCCGTAATTCTTTTTGTCTGGGAGAAAGACTGTAAGTGGAGCTTTTCACAGACACATTTGCAGACTGAGTCCTCTGTGGATTCTTCTGTTTTCCCAGACCTCTTGCAGCACTGACAGCAGAATTTGGACGATACTTAGGGTTAGATGGAGGTTTGGAGAAATACACACACTCTTCTTCACTAGGAGAAAAAGAACATGCTCCTGGTCTTACTGGAGGTACTTCCTTTATTTGAGAGAGAGGGCGAAAAGAACTGTAGTGTGATTTTGGAGACACATGGTGAGTTTCAATATCAGTAAAAGAAACACTTATTGGGGGCAAAAAGCCCTGGCTTTCAATATCAGATAAACTTAAGAGTTCAAACTTCCCATCTTTTTCCACTAGGATTTTACCATCTGTCGTGTCCTCATCTGTGCCAGCATATGCTGAAAGGGATGTGCTTCCCTGTACCATGTCATTAGAAATATGCAACTGAGATAGTACACTTGAAACATCATCTCCTCCTGCAAAGTCAGTTTTATAAACTCCAGAATCTTCTAGAGGAGGAACTTCAAGATCCACCAACTCATCCTTGAATTTTAACTTCCGTTCTCTGTTTTGATCCACAGGAGCCTGATTCTCCAGCTCTTTGTTGGCTTCTTCAATCCTTTCTAAGATGTAACGCTTTATTTCTTCATCCACTATCTCACTCAGTTCATCCTGGCTTTCCAGCTTCGATTCCTGGGTACAGCTTTCTCCACTGGTATCAGACCCATAGCCCTCCTGTCCAGTATCTGACCTGGATTCCAAACTTTCTTCACTGGAGTATCTCACTTTCTCATTTACATCTGCCTCTGAAAGCTGATCTAGATTTTCTTCCATTTCCTCAATGACTTCCTCAAAGCTGTCTGCAGCTTTAAGAATCTGTGCTTCGGTATCCTCTTCATCTTCTTCAGGAGTCTAAAAAAATTAAAATAAACTAGTCTCTTCTCCCAACAAAGAACAGTATCAAAGAAAGAGAAAAGAAACAGCAACAGAGAACAGCAGTATTAACTACTCTAATTCTAAACAAGGCTGTCAAATAGTGTATATACTAACAGCTTTCTTTGGCACTAACAACTCTGTTGTATGTTCTCCATGTTCACGTTTGGACAAAGTTTAACTAACCATGGCTTGTGCATAAAAACAAGGGTAAAATCAGCATAAAACCTGAACAAGTGTTGCACTAAGGAACCCCAAAGCAATTTTGAAACAAACATTATTTTCAATGAACAGTGAATTTTCTGTTTTAAGGCAATTATAACCAAACCAGTTAGTTCACTGAAATGTTTTTCACTACAATCCCAAATAACCTTCCTTGTCAAAGTTCAGTGAATGTACCTACACATTTCAAATGATACTGAATTTTGTGCTTATGATTCCAAATACTACTCAATTTTGTCTTCTATATAAGACAAGCAGCATTTAATGTAACAAATACCTCTCTTTCACCAAGGTTTTCTTTTTCTTCTTCATTGGTTATCCATTCCAGGTCTTTTTCAAAATCATCCTCATATTCTACATTTTCTGTTAAATCACTGATATCTGCTGGATCTCCTTGATCTTCCTTTTCACTCATTTTGGTGATGTGTTAGAGTAGTACTACAAAAAAGGAGAGAGAATAAAATGTTTTAAAACTCCAGTGGCACACAAATATAGAACACTGGTATCTCCTGTGGCACCCACATCAAATTTGTGAGCAGTATCAATACAACCATGTTAGACAGTGCCACAGCACCTCAGGACTAAGGATGACTGATGGTTTATAAATGTGAATGATTTTGGCCTTTCCAGCTCCTGCTACTAGGAGAAGATTTGAGTTAAACCAAATCAAGGTGACTTATAAGTCCTAGAAGAACCATGTGAGCCACAGCTTACATTAGATCAAATTACCAAAAAGTTTCTCATAATGACATATTAAAATGAGAAGACATTCATTGACTGGACTCCTGACAGAAACCTCCTGCTAGAGTGCCTGAGCATTTACAGCAGCTTTCAAACCACATCCCCTCCACTAGTAATAAGGGCAAATAAAGTTACACAGACACCACCTGAGACTGCTGAGAAAAATATTCAGTTTTGGTTTGAATTTCTGAGTAGGGTAACAAAGGGAAATACTCATTAAGCTGTTAGTCAGGCTGGATATAGTCATACTCATGACAAAACTGAAGGTGAGCTACTATAAGGAATGAGTCTTTTAAACAATCTTGGGACTGCATAGCACACAGATGCCATCAGCTCCTGAAGGACTGCTTAAAAGCCGGTGCTTGGTGCTCCAGGCTGACGGCCTGCTGCCCCTCGGCTCAGCTCACTCAGTAGAAGGCATCTGTCTCCATCTAAAGACACAAAAGGGTTAAAGATATGGAGACACTCACCAGCCTAGAGAGCTGATCCTGCTCTTTTGACAGCTTTAGCCACTCATAATTCCCTCCCTAATTTTATTACTGTTTACAAAAGCAACATGGAAAAAAACCCCCTTGATTATTTGAAAGTTCGTGTCCTTTTTGTACCCTCTGCTGAGGCTGGAAGGTGTCACTTCCGAGTGTTTCTCTAGTAGGACAAATCCGTGCCATTTACAACATACTAAAGATCACGATTGTTTTGACAGGACAAGGAGTAAGGAGTACAAATTGAAACAGGAAAAATTTAGGACAGATATTGGGAAGAAATTCTTCACTGTGAGGGTGGTGAGACACTGGAATAGGTTGCCCAGGGAGGTTGTGGATGCCCCAACACTGGCAGTGTTCAAGGCCAGGGTGGATGGGAAATTAAGCAACCTGGTCTAGTGGGAGGTGTCCCTGCCCATGGCAGGGGGTTTAGAACTTGATCTTTAAAGCTCCTTCCAACCCTTAACATTCTATGATTCTATGATATGAGCATTAGCTTATGGCAATGCAATATGGGTGTAAGAGTTAGCTCTGGCTTTGGATGGCCCTGGAACAGCAAGACAGCTCTTGCCATATGACCATCCCACCCTTCCAGACAAGAATCATAGAATCATAGAACAACAGAATCAAAAAGGGCTGCACCTGGAGTTTCCAATCTGTCTATGCATTTTGCAATGCATTTTATAAAAACCCTTTCATCCAAGGAAGAGTGCTACTCTTTTAGACTTCAAAATTCAGTCAAGATTTGTCTAAGAGAAAAAAGTGGTAATAGAGCTGGGCATTTTTTGCTGCAAACTTGTACAGAAACTTTTAAAAGGTCTTTCTTTTCTTTAATCCATATGTTGTTCAAGAAAATCTGGCAGTTTTTTCTTTTTCACTTCTTTTAAGCTACCACTTGCCACCAGAGTCACTTGTTCACACTAGATTTCTCAGAATTTAAATTTTTAGAGCTCTTTCAGACTGTTGCCTTGGCTTTCCACATCATGTCTATTTTGATCATTTTCCTGCACCACCTCATATGACATGTAATGATTTTTGCCACAAAATGCTCTTTCCTTCAAAAATATCGTTGTTTTCGGTGGTGACACGTACCTGGGTTCTTAATGGAGGTTACTTTGCTCTCGTACCTATTGAGCACAAAAGAACTATTTCTCTATGACTTCACCATTATGGTAAGCGGACAAAAAAACTGCACAGCTGAACTGTGCCTTTAACAAAACACATTCACATTAGCCTGTGGCACTCAACACAAACACTGAAAACTGTTCAATTCATTTAGTTAGAGTATAATAATGGGGAGCAGCATAAAAATCAACTTCTATTGTAAGATAAAGCAGTCATGGCTGAAGAGCGAATTTCCAATTCTATGTCCTTGTTTCATAGAATCACAGAAGTTAAGGATTGGAAGGGACCATAAAGATCACTTTGTTCCAACCCCCTGTGCCATGGGCTGGGACATCTCCCACTAGACCAGGTTGCTCAAAGCCACATCCAACCTGGCCTTGAACACTTGCAGGGATGGGACATCCACAACCTCTCTGGGCAACCTGTTCCAGTGCCTCACCACCCTCACAGTAAAGAATTTCTTCTATCCTAAATTTCTCCTCTTTCAATTTGTGCCCATTGCTCCTTGTCCTGTCACTGCAGTTCCTGATGAAGAGTCCCTCTCCACCGTCCCTGTAGGCCCCCTTCAGATACTGGAAGGTGCTATGAGGTCTCCACACAACCTTCTCTCCTCCAGGCTGAACAGCCCCAACTTTTTCAGCCTGTCTTTGCAGGGGAGGTGCTCCAGTCTCCTGATGAACTTTATAGGCGCCTCTGGACTTGCTCCAACATGTCTTTCTTATGCTGATGGCACCAGAAAATCCAGATTCAGCTGCTATTCTATTTAGGGTCTTATGAACTAAAGCGATTCGGCTTTAAGAGGGACCCAAAGTATTCAGAAAATCTCAGACCTTCATTTCCACCTGCTTCTGTTCTAACCGGGGTGTGTCTGTGGGGCGGCGTGCGCCGTGGCCGGACTGTTCCGCACAGCTTAGTGACACCTCTACGTGCTTACACTCAGGCACCGCCACAACAAAAGGCGGGATATAGCGATGGATTTCTGTTGCTTTGTCCCTTCGCGCTAAACCATACACACACACACACACACACACACACACAGACACACAGACCCGCAAAGCCGAGCCCAGCGCTGTTGCGGTGTGGAAGGTCCTCACCAGCACCACCTGCTCCGCTCGGACGCACCGCCCCGCCCGCTGCCCGGGTCCCGCCGGGTCCCCCCGCTGCCCGGCCCGGGGCACCGGAGGCGCCGCCGCCCGCCCGCGGCGTTGCCGTGGCAGCAGCGGGGCCGCCCCCCCTCACCTCCCTGCGGCGCCGGTCAGCGCACGGCGGCTCCCGAGGGACAAACGCCTCCACCCGCTCCGCTCCCGCCGCCACCGGGCACGGCGCTGGAGAGGCGCCACCGCCCCGTTGCCATGGAGACGGGGCTCCGCGCCGCGACACCCCCCCCCCTTGTCCCTCTCTTCCGTGTGGCACAATTCCATTTAACGCCTGGGAATTAACGGGAAGCAGAACAGTGAGGGGCGCCGGGGGACATCCCCCCCTCTCCAGGAGAGCGGCCGACGGCTCTCCCTGTCCAGATGAAAGCCCTTGGATGCTGTTAAATTATGCACTTGCCAGGGAAGAGCCTCAGTTTCTGTGTTGTATTATTCATGATGAGCAATCGGATCAGTGCAAGAGCCAGCAGTGTCAGAATTCGGGCTTTTGTTAATCACGGAATCATAGAATCACAGAATGGTTTGGGTTGGAAGGGGACGTTAAAAGATCATCTAGTTCCAACCCCTCTGCCGTGGGCAGGACACCTTCAACTAGACCAGTTTTCTCAGAGTCCCATCCTGGCCTTGAGCGGTTCTGTGGGTGGGACATCCACAATTTCGTGGGCAAGCTGTTCCAGTGCCTCACCACTAATGACAGACAAGCAGTGAATCTCCAGAGAAACACCTCTCTGTGTCAACTGCACTTTGCCCCTAGAACTTGGAAACGGGGAGAAAAAAAGAAACAAAGAAAATCAGGAAAACACCCTGAATTAATTCCCGTCTGGAAAAAAAAATACCAAAAAACCCCACCCCGATTTACCTTCAGGGCCAGGGGAGCTGGCAGAGGTGTCAGGCTCCTCAGTAGAGCTGAGGGGGAGGTGGCACATCACAGCCTCCTCCATGGGGGACTGAATAGCCCAACGGGTAGTGGATGCCATGTCCCTGTGGTCAGCAGGTCCCCAACAAGCTGTGTGACCATCAGACTCGCCATGGAGCACACGCAGGGCTCACTGCAAGGGGAAACAGCTACCAGAAGCTCTCCAGGGTGACCAAGGTTCATGCAGCATCACAAGATGCTTCCCAGCACCATATTTTGGGGGATGACCCTCCTCAGCCCTCCTGCCGTAACATGTCCCTGGGCTATGGCAGCATGACCCCCCCGGGGGTGGAAGGAGGGAGTTGTCCTCATTGGCAGTACTGACATGGTGCCTATCACACTGTCCTTGACACAGCCGTGGCCCCCAGTTGGAAATGAGTACACTGGCACAGCAAAGTGAAGGATGACAGTCTACAAGGCCACAGACCTCAGAGGGCAGCATCCCTGCTGTACTAAAGGGTTAATGTTAATGGAAGAAAATACATGCAGAAAACAGCCACGAAGCCAGGGCTTTGATAACTCTCAGAGTAACTCGAGTAGAGTTACCCTTTCACTCAGTTACATGGGATAGAAAAGCTAAACCCCTTCAAGGTGGGGTTCAGGAGATCTCTGAAGACATCTGTCATCATAAGCCACATGCCACGGGAGGAGACTGGACTCCACTACCTCAGGATTTCTGCTTATCCTACACCATATAGCGAGAAAGAGAAACAGGTTTTGATATCGTTTCCAGTAGGCTGGAAGGACTCCCTAATATTTACTGGAGATAACACTCGGGTACCTGCTTGGCAATGGTTCTTGCTGTACCTGGAATAACTTCAACCACTGACCTCACCTAGGGCATGCAATTATCCCACCCTTGCAGACAATATGCTGAGTTTCTGATTTTCCACATTTTATAGATAGGTGTCATTGACAAATTTACAGCACACTAAAATTCAGAGAACTTGGCACAATACCAAAGCTTTCCACTCTGTTTTTTTCATAAGACTATCCTTCAGCTTAAAAGCCAGTGCTAACGCTTTCATTCACAAGAGATGCTTTATTTGACTAATAACAAATCAGCATGATTAAGACAAGGATTAGACCCCATTGTCTGAATATCAAGCTGTGATGCTTGGTAATGATAACTTAATGATATGAGGTCAACCTAAATTCATGCATGCATTCATTAACCCACATGTCATTAAATGTAGGTTTTCAGATATTCCCATCTGTGAGGAAGCTACAGAGAATGGTTATGAAAAATGCTATGAAGACAGCAGCTAAGCAGTCCAGGGCTCCAAGGACCAGCCCCGACATGTTGGCTGCTCTTTTCCATGTCACTAATGCATCAGACTGTTCAGGGAACACTGTTTCATGCAGAGAGAGTACATTTCACAGAGAAAGGCTGTGTAACACCTCCAGAGCAATGGTGAACAAGCACCTTCCCACCTTTGTATGTTGTGTAGGAAACAGTTGACACTATTAGGAGCCACTAGGAACAGGGTCCAGAGCTCCCAGTTCCATAGCCAAAGTCCCTCTTTCTTTCCTAGTACTTGGCTGCGATCACACCAACAGAGAAGAAAATGCAACCCCTTCCACACAGAGCCCTTCTCTTTCCCTGAGAGCACTGCCAGAGCAGCCAGCTGTGTCACACATGCAGACAGCCACAGGGTTGAGTGTAGCCCTGCCATGCCCTGGTGGGCTCTCACAGCCAGTGCTAGCCCAGAGGGACAGCAGTGGGTGCTGCTCCTGAAACAGCAGCCTTTGGCAGCTCTTACTATTCCTTGCTTTTTGGACAGAACAAGCCCAGCACGTCTCAATGTAACAGTGACCCCAGGAACCAAATCCCCTCTTTAGCTTTAGTCCAGGAACTATACCGTCTTGATCTTACCAGCAGGTAAGATCTGATGCAGGACATGCAGATTCAGTAGTAACACTCACCTCCAGCAGCCCAGAGCATCAACTGGAACAAAGAAACAGCCACAGCTTCCCAGGCAGAGCCGTGTGTAGTATTTATCTCATTTTCATCAAACTGCACTGCGTGCTGTATCTCCAATGCAGAAATTCAGCTCCTTCACAGCAGCTGTGTGTCCCTTTTCAGCTCTCTCAGCTGTACACGATGTGGCAGGATGCGATGGGAGGAGCAAGGAGGATTGCCACAGTTGATGTGGACTTGCTTCTCTTGAAGTCAGGAGCAGCCTCAGGGCTCTTGTCACAGCACCTTGCACCAGCACCACATGTGAAACATTTGAATCCACCTGAGAGGGTAATGCTATATGCCTGTATGAGCTACTAGCTGCCTTCCTGACATATACAAGCAGAGATTTTAATCCCTCACACTGTCAAACTCATCCCTGCACAGCTTACTCCTGCATTCACCCAGGGAAGGCAGATAAATGACAGTCAGAGCAAACTTGACATGCTGACAGTCCTATCCTTCCTGCCTCGCAATAAAGCTCTGAAGTAAACAATTGTAAAAAAGCCTCCCCTCCCCCTTTCCTCCCGAGAACACCCCTCTTCTCTTGCCTTTCGTGTTGTGCAGAGGGCTTGTTGGACTACTACCCACATCAACCTACATCAAACTGGCAGCAGGTACTCAGAGATCACTTTGCCCTCCAGCCCACCCTGTACTATGAGGTGCAAGACATCTAGAAGCACAATGCAGGGACAGCTTGCCAAGGCAGACAAGTGCGGGTATACCAGGATGCGGAACTTACAGCATTTCTTCCTTAAGGCCTCAATTTTGTAATTAGGTCAATGTAAATAGAAAGGTCCTCCTGCATGGCAAACCTACACCTGCTCTCCCCTGCTGTCACCCTCAGTGAGACTGATGCACCCTGACCAGGGTTACCCTACATGAGTGAGTGATGGCTTGCCTCTCTGAACCAGTCTGCACTGGAACTACAGTTCAGCAATTAAGAATCTTTAATACAAGACACTTGCACAGAGTTCTGCAAACCTACAGAAGCCAGCCAGCTATTACCAGCTTCTTGAAGATTAGCTTCTTTTTACATGTTTTGTCCTATATTGTTTTCTTCTTTGTTACAAAGATGCTCAGAAAAACCTGAAGCAGCAGTGCTGTGGATTAGCAAGGTATCAAGATAGAAAACAAACACTGGCCACACAGGATATCTCAGAGTAGTTTTATTTAACAAAAATATCTATTCAATTAGAAACCAACAATGTCAACATGGTTACAGAATTTCATAGGCATCATTAACTCTGCATACAGCTCCAGTCAGGCTCTATAGTCACCTCATCACCACAGCAACAGCATAGCTAGGAACCTGAACAACATCCAGGTATGGCTTCCATACATTAGCAGACCTGAAGATGTACACAGTGTAGTATGCCTCTCTATTGCAGTTGCCACAGTTTCATTACTTTGGTAGACAAATCATTGCTATTGCTGTAATTTGTTAGTTAATTTTTGACTTGCTTTTAAAATAACTGGGCTGTTCCCCATCAAAGATTTGTTCTCTCTATGAAAAACATGATTAAAATTGAGCTGCTCCTTTGGGTCACTTGACAAGAGTGCCATACACCCACTCCTCTGGCCTTGCTGCAACTGCCATCAGACCAAGGAACTCAAAGGACAGACTACCCCTGCACCAGGACAGCTCATCAGCTAGCATTTCATGGCTTCAGAGTTGGTTTTTTTTTAAACAAAAAACAGCAGAGAAAGGAATATATACATGGGTGGCTTCAAGTTTCCATTTCAGGATAAGGCTGAAGTTTACGTCTGTAAATGCCAGTGCAGCTGAGCCCTCTTTAGGGGACTGTTTTAGGAGGCAGCCTGCAAACACAGAGAAGCTTTGGGGAGTGAGTTCCCCTGAGCAGCCAGCCTGGAAGGGGTCCCCAGGCCCCAGATCCCAAACACATTAATCATTCACCTTGTGTGATAAAGGCTCAGGCTCACAGAAAATGACGAGAAATGCCCCAGTCAGTGGGAAAACACCTTCCCAACCCCAATGCTGTGAAGTTTCCATGGCACTAAAAGCAAGTGACAAACCAAAGCTGCTTCTTCAGCTGAAAGAACCTCTAACCAACACACAAAGAGAAGGCATGGAGGGAAGCATAACGTGTTGCACCTTCTCCCTTGCCAGCTCTCCTGTACACTTAAAATCACCACAACCTGCACAGCAACAGGGACAGTCCACAGGCCATTTCCACAGTATACTGCAGATATCTGTTGCTGTGCTGATCATGGCGCCAGAGTATTCAGGTGCCCAAGCCCAGGACAACTCTGTGCAACTCCTTCCCAGTGTTGAAGCAATTTAGAAAAAATAAATTATTTTTTAAAAAGAGACATGATGCAAGTCCCAAATTGCTTAAACTGGACAAAACAAAAGGACTGCCCACTCCAAACATTCATTTTTCTGCTCACGTGGAAAGAAGAGGTAGCATTAGTGGACAGAGACCCATCAGAAGCATAAGGGCATTTTACAATAAGGAGGAAAAAACTGATAGACCATAAGTCATCATTTTTCAAAGCCTCAGACAGTCAGTGTGCTAACTATCATAACTGAAGGTGTCTATTTAGTCACCAGAGTCACAGTTCTCTAAGGCCACAAACAATAGCTTAAAATCCTGCAAGTCACCCTACTTCTTAGTGCTAACATCCACCATCCCACTGAAACAGTTCAGCCCCCAGGGTTGTGAAGCAGTGACTCCTGTAATCACAGAAACCTGCAGCCCTAAAGGACAAACACAAAGTTGTCCAAGGGTCCCTTGGATTACCATCTTGTCTATTTAAACTCCCTCTTAACTTCCCCTCCAGCTTTACAATCTTTTGGGTACTGGCACAAGTAGTTTTGCTGATAGCCAGTCCAGCAGTGTTACAAATTGCCCCAGGACACAGTTATGTTTTTGGGGAAGCACCATGATCAGCCATGGGCTGGCAGCAGGGGTGACAGAAGACAGGAGCAGGAGAAACAAACAGTACAAGCTCCTCAAGGAAGCATGTGCGTATTCAGAAACATTAGTGTACCAGTCCTCAAAACGGAGCATCCAGCATCACAGGGTAGCCCCAGTGAGAGCCACACTGCAGAGCACAGCCCTAAGGCCACCTCCTGTCCCAGGCCTGGGCCTCTCCACAGAGAGGTCTATTAGTGTGCCCTCACTTCTGCCCTGCAGCAGCACCTCAGTGACAGAGAGAGCAGCAGTTGACTAGACAATCACAAAGCTGCCTGCAGACGGACAGCCTTAGACTAAAACCTCCCAGGGTTCTCATTCTTTGAGAAAGCTTTACTGTTCTTTGCTGCACATCCCATATATGCAACAGAAGAACAAAAGGCATTTTAGAAAGAAGATATTTGTTCTTACTTACGTAAGAGCTAATACATTTGCCTTCTAAAATGTGCTACTAATATAGTATAAATATGGATCAAATACCGTTAAGGTGATTGCTTTGGGAAGAAAAGGCAGAGATTAAAAATAGACCTGTATCTTCATATGTAGTCACCAAGAGTCTTCACTTGATGCACTACTGGCTTTCAGGAGATCTGCTTTGCATCTGCTCTTGTCTTCTGTAAGCTCTCACAATACTGCATATGCCACTGACCAAGAACACCAGTGAGATGACCGCAAAGTAAGAGGCGTAAATCATGAACTGCAGAGAAGAGGAAAAGAAAATAAAAAGAAGTGGTTAAATCAAGCAGTTACCAAATTTATAAGAAGGTTAATAAATAAGCTCCCTTCCTCCTCTAAAATATCAGAAATCAATGATTATTTCTCTACATACCCTAGATCCAGAAACAGGCAGCTGAGAAGCTTTACAGCTTGGTTTACCTTCCTCCCTCCCTCCCTCCCTGCCTTCCATCAAGGTAAGAGCATCTATCATACCTGGGTGAAAATGTCCAACCCAAGCCCACTGGCATCCACAACAATCAAAGTGAGCACAGTCTGAAGTGCTAAGGCAATGAAAGTATTGACCCCAAACACCAGGGCATACCGCTCCACACTGAGATTTGTAGCGATCTGGAACCTGGAAAGAAAGGGATGACCAGAAACATAAGGACAGGGAAAAAGCAAGGGACTGCACAAATGGGAGGAACATTTCTGGACAAGACGACTACGCAGCCTTAGGAGTTACATGGACCAGTCCATTATTTTTCACAGCTAAATTACCTTGCACTGACAGTGTACTTTTCTGAACAGGTTCATGATGGACTAGAAGTTAAAAGAGAACCTTAGATACATGCAAAAACTTTAAAAACAAAACAAAACAAAACAAAAAAACCTTACAACTGCACTTTGGGAGCTCTGTGGGTTTCCGTGTTACTGAAGTAGCCCTCCAGTTTGATGTAAAGGGTCTCATCATGCAGAGAAGATACTCTGATCTCAGAGAGATGTTGGCAGTCTCAAAGTGTCAATCCATTGCAGTGTGGTCCATAACCTCTGGCATCCTCCTAACCAGAATTCCCTTTGCAGTTACCAGTTTCAGCATCACTCCTCATATTATGCTTGAGCTGTCTTGTAGTGATTATGCATGTGTGGTTCAACAACAGTGTTTTCCTCCCCAAAGTGACAAATAACACTGAAGAAGTTTTTCTCCTTACAGGTTAGGGAGAGTTGATGCTTTAACACAGGCAAAGCATCATCCTCTCCTCATCTGTTAAAACTTCACTCCAGCCATGTCTGTGAAAAACATCCCCCTGGCAAACACCACATTATATAATTTAAAAGTAGTCAGTTTAGTGTCTTAAGACTTTTAAGCTTGGTCATGCTGCCAGCTAAATATATCTCCAGGCCTCAGTTTCCAACCAGAATCACAACACAAACCCTTGCAACAGACTCTTGTTACACAGAAAATACTCCACTTTCACAACAGCTGTAACATTGAGAGCAGTTTACATTAAAAAGATACTCACGTTGCTATCGTGATTAGCATCATGTAGATAATTCTGAATACAACATAGGATCCATAGCACACCCAGATGTTATGAACAGTGTCCATGACATATACAGCAGCAGCAATGAGAAAGGAGAACAGGGCAAGTGCCACTTCACCCCACATTGCCCAGGATGTTTTTATGTGACCCACAACAACGACTGCAACAGCTCCTATGAGAGGAAGGAAAGCATAACCATTAGTAATTGCAGTTGGACCAATTTGGAGACCGTGTATTAGGAGCTGTACAGCCTCTGACAGCCAAACATGATTGAAGTGGAGGACATGAATGTGACCACCTTAGAGGCTCTCCTTCCTGACCCCTCCCTTGCCTGGAACCCTTCTGTAAACTACCACTCGCTTTCACAGAAAGACCAAAAAAAATACATAGGTCAATGCTGACGGTTTCTGAAGTCTCCTCTCCTCTCCACAGCCCCAGGACTCAGGCCACTGCCACTTAGTTCTCTGCACTTGACTGTGGCAGTGTTGTCAACTGGGCAATTTCTGTTGAGAAATGCAAACCCTGGTTCTCAAAAGCACTCAGCTAATTATTTTGTGCTGCTTTAGGGGGGTAGGAAGACATTGCCTACTTTGATGCACAGCTGTTAGAGCTCTCTCCTAGGAGGCACAAAAACCTACATTTACTGTCATCAGCATGTTGGGCTTAAGAGTAAGCAAGAAGAGGAGTCCAATCCACATCTCCTGGGATGCAGCCTAATCACAAGGTACAGTCATGCGCTACTGATTGTGCAAGAACAATCCTCTGAAATCAGAACAGGTTTGTAACTCTGACTGGATTTTATGAAGGGGAGATGGGGAGAGAAGACAGATCACAAGATGGAAAATATGTGATATTTCATGCAAATCAATGAGCAGACAAGGTGTTCATGCAGAACCACTGCTGTAGCTACTGAGAAGCCTAAATACATATTACATGAATAGGAAATTCCCATTTGGAGTAGGCCTTGTTCTGCAAACGAGCCAAATAGCAACCAACAGCATAACAGCAGTGCTGTACAGAGCAAACTAGACAAACAGCCTACTGACAAAGGGAGGTTTACTGGGGATCCGTGAAAAACAGGATTGTATTCAGCATTATAAGTACAGAAGTGCTATAGTGCAGCATCTAAGCTCTTTGTAGCCCTATTATCTTAGAAAACCTTCAAGCACACCAAGACTCCTTGTGTTCCATCAGTGCGCACAAGCCTGTGATCCTGTCAGGCCTCACATCAATCTTGCGGACTACAAAAGAAGGGAGCTATGCCAAGGGAAAGGAATTTATTACCCCCACTAAACTCTTCTTCCCGGTGGTTGCTGTGACACTACGTGATTGACATTTGAAAGTCTGGCTCCCCTGTAGCAAAACCCTGAGATGCAAAAAGAAGGTAAAGTCCTAGGGCCTTCTTCCTACTTGTCTTAGCAATTCTGAAATCTGGGAACAGACATGATTCTCTGGGATCTCATGGCAACTCATGAAGTTGTGCTCTCCCTATGTGTAAGGGTTGTATCAGCCTGACACCTAATCAAGATATTCAATCTGTGTCCTGCCATGAGACACCTGCAGCTGATCCAGTTGTTTCATAACCCAACCTGATAAAGGACTGACACATTCCCAAGAAGGTGCATGAATGCAGCTTAACAGTCAGCTGACCTCCCTAGAAGGAATATTTCTCTTGCCCAGGACAGGAAGCCGACAGGTACATGAGTCACCGTGCTCAACTTAAACCCTTCTGCAGGGCCACACAGGCAGGGATGGCAACACCATCTGATACAAAGGTTGCCAAACACTGCTCATAACTGAGCACAGAATGACTAAGAGTGATAAAAGTGATGAAAACGATGAAAAATCAGATCTGGGATGCACCAGGAAAGGTATATTTACTAAAGGGAGAGGAGTAAACAGTATGTTCTTCTGTTAGTCTGAGGCTTCATTGAATAAAGCCGATTGCAGCTCCAGTCACCCACCTTCAAAGACAATGCAACTCAAACTCAAGGTTTGGTGCAAAGAGGACCTAATAAGATGATGAAGAGAACAAAAAGCTTAACCTTACCGAAGAACACTAGAAAAACTTGATTTCTTTGGCTCAGAGCAAAGATTTTGTGCTAAAATACAACCATGGTATGACATCAGAGATAAATAAACTGCTCATTAATAAATTTTAACTGGAAATCAGAAGCTAGAGCATTTGCTCTAGTGCCGGGGCAGTCAAGTCACTGCATGCTCATCCTTAACAGGTCCCTTCCAGTTCTGATATACACTTCAAGCTTTTAATTGTGACTATTACTTCACTAAACTTTACTTCTTTCAAGTAATTAATCTGTGTCAACTGAAAGGATCTTCTGGTTCTGTCTTTAGAGCAGTTCAGGGCCAGAGGCTAATTTGCTTTCAGAAAACGTCACCCAAAATGATTCAACCATTTATAAAAAAGATACTAGAGAAAAAATGGGAAACTAAAAACTCCAGTTTTACAAGAGTTTAGTGCCATCCACCTTTTTTTCTAACAGGTCCATTGTTCACAGGTCTTTTAGAAAAGGACCTTTATAGCAAAGATGTTTGTGGTAAGGTTTGAAAAATACCCCTCCTTTCTTTTTTGTTTTTTTTTTTCCATTTTTTTAAATCTGCTGACATTTGACCACATTATGGGTCTTCCTTCCCTTGATACCAATTCTTTTCCTTCCTGGGAACAAGGCAGGATGGTAGAGGAAGCCAATTCAAACAAGAAAGCAGAGCCATAGCATCATGCTAGGGTGGAGGAACAGTGTATGACTCTGTGCTCTTTAAGTGCAGGTTTAGCACACCAAGGACTACTGAATAGCCAAAGTCTTCAAAATCAACTTGCCAACAGTTTCATACCCAACTAACAATAGGTTGTAGATCAGCTTTTAGAACTATAAACCAACTACAACGTCCTACCAAACTTCAAGAGGTGGGTGAGCATGCCCAAGAAAGTACTAATAATTTATTTGTATACCTTGGGGTTTTTTTCCCCCAAGTACGGGATGTCCACAGCAGTTGAAGGAACAATGAGTCCATCAAAGAAAAGGAACATGCTGCAGCAATATCTAGAAAGCTTCTCTAAGGGTAGGATAGCTATATGAAAAAATTATTGTCCTAGTTCTGGTAATGAAACAGTATTGAACAACTTAATAAACAAACATTTGTGTTGACTGACCTACCTGTCCCTTTCAAGTCAACCAACTTCTTTCATCTTAATAGCTTCTCCTCTTAACAGTGCAGAAATTACTAAACATGGCTCACTGCATGCTGTATGTGTACAGGAAACCTTCATATGTTCCCTACACTGCCAAAGGAAAAGCAAAAGCACAGGACCTTTAGTCTGACTCTGAGTGGTTAAACCAAGCATAACCCCACTGCCATAGCGACAGCCAAGAACACACAGCCAGCCACAGGCCTGAAGCCTTCTGCCAAATACTTCAGAATGAAGACTGACTTGGGAGGCTCCTTTAAACACCTACGTCCTGGATTACAGGAATCAGAGCTGTGTGCAGTGACTAACCCAACACTGAGCACCCTACCTGTGTCTGTCAGGGAAGCTTACCTAGGAGCGTTGAGGCTGCCTCCACGGCACCGTTGTAGATCTCTGTGCTCTGAGAAGGCAGCACCATCTCCCACAGCCCCTGAGCGTAGTTGATGACCTGGAAGTATCCGCAGGTGGACAGTGCCCACCACACAGACCAGCAGAGCATGGTCCGGGAGGAGTAGCACTGCAGGAAGTCCCGCCAGAGATCCTTGAGCACCTTTACGATGTCTACTTTCTGCTCCTGCATAGATTGGAGAAGGAAGGGGGCAGAAATGCAAAGTTTTTGTTTATAAATACTTCACACTGGCCCACAAAACTGCCCGTTTCAGGTGGTCTGATCACTGATGAGTGACAATACCACTCTTGGACACAAACCTCCACAGAGTAATGAATAAAAAGCTTCCCCATCCCACAGTCTCAGGAACTGGTCTCTGCACTAACCAGGGCCATCCCCTTAAGTGCAGAGGAAGGGTTCAGTCCCAAGCACCCCTCCATCTCTGGCTCTCCCAATCAGAGAGCAGGAACTGCTGATGTTATATGAGCAACAGAAAGGTACCAGAGAAGAGACACAGAAGAACAAGACACGATATCCACTTGGACAAGACAGGATCAGAAGCCAGCCATTTAAATCATAAAGGCAAAAAACATCACTGCCACTTTTAAGTCGCGATCCAAATTTTGTAGCACAAAGAACATGAAAGAGGAGTATATCTCCCCACAAAAAAGTAGATTTTCATTAGTACTAGCATTTTGAGTTTATTAATATTCAAAGAAGCGATCTCATTACAACACTCTACCCCTGTTAAAGCTCACCAAGGCTTCAAGAAGGTGAGAGATATCATCTGGGGATCTGAAGAGAAACAGAAGCTACTTCCACGAGACACTGCTGTCACAAATGGCAGCCCCTGTACATACAAGTGCCCTGACAAATGGCATGAGGTAAAAAAATGAATCTTTCCACTCCAGAAAGAGCACACTAGGGGGCAGACCCTTAAGAAATATAATTGAAAATAGATCAATTCTAGCAACAGGGGATGACAACAATCAAAATTGCTTTTTATATGCATACTGTTACAGTCCTGTTCTTTACCAATTTATGTCAACAGCAGCAGAGGAAAAGAGCATGTCTTTACCTTGTAGACAAGAGTTCCTGATAACATTTGTTGCATGCACACATGTACAGAGTCTGTGCAAACAAGCAAGACCCTTCTTGGGTGAGTCAGAGGAGCAGTTAGACTACCCATGTGAGACTGGGCAGAGCCCCAAGGCCCACCCAGCATCTCTGGCCCCTGTGAACCTGGATTCCCTGCAGGGAAACACACAGCAGTGTCACAGGACTGAGCTATTGCACATTGTGCTGTCACAGGTCCAGTTTCAGCGTGGTTTCCAGACAGCAGCAGCAACTTTGGGCTCTTGGCGGTATGCCCTTTGCCTGGGGGAATTGTGCAGCGTGCCTGGGAAAGACTATTCTCCATGAGCAATAAAACTCATTTTATAGTGTTTCTTCTAACACTCCCGAAGACCACAGCCTGAACCCTGTCCTGAACTCGCTTTCTTCCACCCCTTAAAGTGTCACTAATTTCTAAGCATCTTCATTAAACACATGAAGTCCCATTGGTGCTTTGCCAATGGCGTAACTCTTGTTCTGCATACAGAGACCATTCCTCCAAAGCCCAAGAGAACAACTTGGGAAGAGGTCAGCTTGTGACAATGTGACCTTAGCACATAATGCCCACACAGAAGATTTCACACGAAGCTCAAGTTTAGGCACAGGAAAACAAGGGAAGGGAACTGTCACATACACTGCAAAAACTGATATGGCATGTTCAGCCCAAGCATGTGCCTGATAAAGCAGAAAGGCCCATCCACCCTCCCACCACCTGGCAGCACTTCCTCAGTATAATTATTCCTACAGCCATTCATGTTTGTGAGATATGGTTGTCATTACCTCAGGAAGGAAGATTATCATCACACACCAGTGCTTCTCAACTTTTAGCACCAGGTATAACTGAACTCCGGGGAGTTATGCAGGTGTACTTGCTCCTTCTTTAAACTATTCACCATTACTTTGGAACCATATGTACTCTTACAGGGTGGGAGTAGGATAAACAAAGGGATGGATAAGTTATATGTCAGTCATTACTGGCACAGAGGTTGTCTTAACAAATATCCTTCAGCACACAAGCATAACACAGTTAAAAACACTTTTGCTCACACAAGATCATGCTGGATGGGGCAGGATTAAGTCCCTGGAATGTTAATACCTTTAATTCTCAGCTGTAGCTGGAGAAGCTGAAAGCAGCCCTGGATGCTGCCTCCCTCAAACCAGCTAACTGTGGCTTACTTGCTAAGTGAAATACCTACTGCTCACTAATCCAACAGCCGTGCTTACCTTCTGGCTTGTTCTCAGAACAAGCAAGGCCTCCTTCTGTCCAAGGAGCAAGGCTGACCTTTCCCCAGGCCCTCAAATCCCCCTGCTGAGAATCCCCCTACAGGTGTTTCCCTGGAGCAGTGGGGCAGTGACCTGCCCAGCAGGCAACTACACACACACATTGGGCCTCCAAACTAGAGGCTGCTCACTCCTCACCTTGTGGGACACAACCCATCCCACCACCCAACAAGGGTGTCTGCACACTTGTTTCCATACAAGTAACTTTGCTAGAGGTTAGGCAGCCTACAAAAGCCACAAGTCAGGGCACTACCTCAGTGGTCTCACGGGCTGCATTAAGCTGCTATTATGCAAAGGTGTTTCCTGTAATTTACCTGTATTCTGACCATCTATAAATCATCAATGTCTGTCTCCAAGTGCTCTCAAGAACTACTGCAGTTCCCTTCCTAGACCAGTTTCCTTCCGGGATCATATGATAAAACCCGATTAGTACACACAGCTTATTACTGCACAACGTGCACAACAGTCAAAGAAACAAATGTCAAAATGAGAGTGCAGGAAGAATTGTCTCTTTTCTGCAAGTCACTGATGCATCCAGAAGCACACACAGAATTTGTATATACACTGAATTTTTAGTGCCCCAGAGACATCCCTTGCTTTGTACTATTGAGTGGCAATTTGATGCCCAGAGCATTTTAATTATAGCATTGGAAGACATGGAGAGCAATTTCAGAAAACTAAGGAGCAGCCTACCATGCTCAAACAGCAAAAGAATGCCAGTAATAATTTTCCCTGTGCCATAAATACGGAACTGGGCTAAGCAAACGGATACTTTTTGATGTTAGATATTAAATCTCTACTGCTACGTACATACATGAACATATGCATGTGTGACAACCACATCAGTATGGCATCTTCTCCTTATGAAAACCCAGGGCACAACTCACCTGTTTCTCTGCTGAATGACCCTCCCCATTTAAGGGAACTTTTGTCTCATCCTCCCAGCCAGGTGCGCTCTGCACATCAGGATGATCTTGGACGGCTGATCCATTTTTACAGTCCATCACCTTCATTTCACAGCTGAGCTGTTGACTTGAGACGTGGTGGTGAAAGAAAAGGCTTTTTTGTGGCATCGGCAGAAACCATGCTGTGCCAAAGGCAATGGATATGCTGGTTAAGGAGATAACGTTCAAGCTGAAGAGGGACCATCCTGCCACCGACACAAGGACCTGCCCGGACACCGAGCCCACCGTGTAGCCCACCAGGGTGGCGCTCCGGCAGTAGCTGGTGACCTTCTGGTACAGGTTGACATCGACGACGCTGTAGATGTAGGAGTAATAGGCGATGTCGGTGGCCGTCCCCATCCCATAGAAGAACTCGAGGAACTGGACGGCCCGCAGCCCCTGGGCGTACAGCAGCATGAACCAGGTGACGATGAGGCTCAGGCCCTGCAGCAGCACCACGGGCTTGTACCGCAGGTAGTCTGTGGCCAGGAACACCGGGAACAGCAGCGCCAGGTAGGAGTAAGTCCACACCGGGTAAATCTCGTTGAACACCTGCGGGAAGGAGAAGGCGGCGGTGACCCCCAGCACCCACAAACTAAACACAGACACACCGACAGACACACAGACACACCCCGCGGGGGTGCGAGGCGCCCGGGGCCGCCGTACCTGTGTCTCGGAGAGATTCTTGTGCGGCCCCAGCAGGTAGCGGGTGAGGAAGGGCTCGGACGGCCGCACGCTGCAGAAGAAGCCGTAGGCGCAGAGCAGCCCCGTGGGCAGCGCCCAGCAGCACGCGCCGCCGCCGCCGCCGGCAGCCCGGGCGGAGCGCCGCGCCGGCCGCCCCCCGCGGGGTCCCGCCATGCCGGGCAGGGGCAGGGGCGGCCCGGGGGCTGGGGCCGGGGCGGAGGCGCTGCCGGGGCCGGACGCACTCCCGATGGTGGCCGCGGGCCCGTCCCGGGTCACCTCCCGAGAGGCGCCTCCCGCCGCCGTCCGGCGGAGCGGCGCCCCAACCCCATTGGCCGGCGCGCGCGGGGCGGGGCGCCGCTCCGCCCTCTGATTGGGCGCGGCCACTGCTGTGGGCGGGGCCGGCAGCATGTGTGCGCGGGGGGGCGGCGGGGCAGGGCTGGGGGGTCCGCGTGGGTCACTCATCCCCCAAAATTCCTCATCACCCCATTCCGAAGAGCAGGGCTAGGTACCACCATAGGTCACCCTCCCCCCAAAATTCCTGATCTCCCCGTTCCCCCGAGGGACAGGTACAAGCCTTTCCTGAAAACTACCTCAACAAAGAGATGCTTTTCCTGCTGTGTTGTGCTCATTCGTCCTTTCCTGGCCCAAGCACGTTCAGCTGCTGACCCCTGCCGCATTCTGTCCTTTAGCATTATAAGAGCTGGAACGGCTTCTGTGGTTTAATGAAACAGCACCCTGTTCATCCAGGAGGAATATTTGACAAGAGGGGAAAACAAAACTATTACATTCAAAGTCATTATCTAGAGCTTTGCCCGGGACTACTATTCTTAAAGTTTTGCCAATCTTCTAAACAATTTGTTGTTTTGCTCCTCAATCTAACCCATATTTTCTTTTTATCTACTTGTTTTGCCTTTCCCTGTGCTCCACTCCCTTGATCTCCACCACATTGCTACCACTGCTAGGGCTTCCCACTCTATACCTACAGATTGTTCTACAAATTGGCTGATGTCATGGAAAATTCACACCAGGGGTCAGGCCTCCCATCTGTGCAATTGCATATCCTGCCTCCTACCTGGAGTCAGTAATCAAGGAAGCAAAATGAAAGCTTTTCAGAGATCACCTGGCTATACACAGTTGGGTGGGCAATAGGTTCCTCTCAGTCCCAGAACAGAATTTCTTGAATTGCAGAATATTATTACTATCTCCATCATCATAGCTTAATAAACATAGCTACGAAAGGGTTTGGGGCCATAAGATTACTCAGCTGTCTGTAAAACACAGATAAACATTTTGGTCCTGTATCATTTGGCATCAGTGTTTTACTGCTTTCTGGCTACCTTCTGGGTCTAGCAAAGTTTCCATTGTTCTGCATGTTCTCTTTTGTAATAAACCTGCAAGGTTTATTAGAAAAAAAATAAAGAAGAAGAAAAAAAATATGTCAATGGCCATTTCACTACACTTTAGCTTGAAGCAAAAATCTACATAGAAAGAATCAGCTCCTGTTAATATTGGAATCCACCTCAGTCTTGTGCAAGGAAGGGCTGGTCTCTTAACATAGCATGGTTAGAGTGAAATGAGCCGAAACAAAGACTGATAAACATGTTGCCATGGGGAAGTGAACAGAAACACACAGTTCCCTCTCACTTAGCTCTCAGCAGCACCTCTGTCCTGCTGGCGCGTGGCTCAGTAGCAGGTGATAAAGGGATATGGGCTGTTAGCAGGAGGTGTAGAGCATTGCTCACCAATCTGGGTCATCATTTCATGCCGAGCAGATGCAGGAGGAAAGAATAAAACCTTGGAGTTCCCATGGTGTGCCCCACCTAGAGACAGCAGTTTCCACAACTTCCAGGCTCTTCACAGGATCTAATGGGTGACCTTGGTCCCTTCCAAAACAACAATCCCTAGTGTTGTGCCACTGGAGCTCAACTGCTGTTTCCAGGGGATTGGCAGGAGTTGTTACATCCGCTCAGCCCCTTTCCTTGAGGAGATACACAGTCGGTCTGCCAGGCAACCTAGATTTCTCCCCCAAAAACTGCATGAGAAAAAGAAACTGCAAAAATTTTGGTTTAAGTACTCCAGGTTTTCTCAGGGTTTCTTTTGTTCTCAAAAGAACTCACCTTATTTTGTTTTCATGGAATACTTTCAGCCTTTGGAAACAATATAAAATTTTATTCCCTGAATTTTTACTTCTATCTTTCCTAGCCTTCCTCCACATTTTCTCTTTCTATCTCCCCAGTCTACTAGAAAAAATAAGGAAAGGTTAAAGAAGTTTGATAGTAAAAACCTCAACACTTCCAATAATTTTTTTCTGAGATGGAAGACATAAGTTGTGAAAAGTAGGGTTTCTTATACTTTCTTTCCTTAATCTTACCTGTTCCTTTCCTCTCTCAGCTTCTGGCCTGCAGTGTACTGTGGAGGAATTTACAAAATATATGTGCATGAAAAATTCTCCTAAAGTTTTACCAAGTTGTTTGGAGAAATGCTTCTTTAAGTTAAAACCTGTACTCTTGTGAAGCTGTTGTTCAGAATGCTTTCTCAGTTGGTGAGAGCACTATATTTCAGGAACTATCCAGAAGGAGGGAGTAAAACAGATTTGTCTTTTGCTGAGCATGGAAAGAACAAAGGCCCATAAATGCGACAAACAGCAGCAACTGCTTTCTTTGTTTTTATTATTTTGGCTGTTATAATTTATCTGGGGAAGGAGACTTAACTAGTATTTATGTTGGAATGAAACAGAATTAGCAAGAACAAAAAAAAAGCCAAATTATTTCTGAAATGCAGCATGATTAGTTTAGAAAAAGCCTATAGATTGCAGTTATCTGTAAGAACCGTAGATTGGATATAACCTTGGAGGCCTGTGCCTTCTACTTCTCCCCGCCAGTTGATCCTTTGATAATATGGAGGCTTTGAACAGGAGACTTACAAATATTATGGAGCCATGAAGGGTCAGCTTAAAAGCTTTGGCATTCATTACTTTATTCTGATAGCATGACTTCATTTCTGTTACTTCCTATTCTGCAAAGGTTTGTTAGTTCCAGACTCCTAAGATGTCACATGTTGAGTAAATATGAGACCACATTCAAGGCTACCTGCACAGAACATGTATTTCCCTGATATCAGTACCAGTGGAACAAGGCTATTTCACAGGACCTTAGCTAGTAAATTACTGTTTTTAAAAAAGACAACAGAATTGACTCAGTTTCTTGATCCCTTCTTCTTAATTCTTTTAAAATTCCTTCCCCTCTTCAAAAAATAAAGATGTATAAATCCTACTAGGATATTCTTTGAATGCCAGAGCTGTTTTGGAGACATCCTGGAGCCATTCCATCTTTTTGAGAGCAAGAAAAGTCTCAGAGGTATGTTCTAATTTTGTATTGTAGAGAAGTGAAGGGAGGGTCAGCAGTCATTTTCATAAATATATTGCTATAACTGGATCAATTATCCACGCCCTGTAAGAAAATGTCCCTTGCTAAGAGAATACAACAGATCTCTGTAGCATGGGCAGAGCATATTTTCTGCTTCTATTTTACTATACACTATCTGGAAGTCTAAGATATTTTTGTACTGCAGTTCAACACAAATTCATGCTTTTAATTTTTCTCAGACTTCAGTTTGTACCTGTAGTTCATGCCTTGATGTCCACAGATTCCACCCTGTAACTCCTCCAGCTCTGCCTTCATCACCTATAGTTCCATGCACACAAGATCTTGCATTTAACAAGACTGGTACGCCAAGTATGTCCTTAAACTGTGCAAAGGTGGGGAGGGCTGGGGGGGGAAAGCAGCACTGCAGTTTACTGGAACACAACTGATAGAGAAGACAGTGTAAAATTCAAGCTTACCAAGACCTGCAGAAGCATTAGGACAAACAGCAGCCATCAGTATAGGACTCATTAGGAGGCAGTTTGCTATCAAAAGTCTCTGGCAGAGAACCTCCCTTATGCCCCACACTCCATAGCAGGCTCTGCATTGAACACAATGCAGACTGAAGCAAAAAGCTGTTAGAAGTAAGGCATTTATGGCTGAGTTTGTGGAATCGCTTGCCACAGGACATCAGAATAACTCCTGAGCTAATATGGATCATGTATAGCACTATACACTTCCATTACAGACATGACATTTTAAGATATTTGGCAGTCAGCTACATGGGGAAATAAAATGGAAAAGCCACTGAAGTCTGCTACAAACAGTGGACAAATTTTCATGGGAAGTGATTAAAAGAGAGTACAATAGTGGTGTTACAAAGAAAAACAAACACCTAGAAGAAACATATCCTGTACTTTTATTAAATGTAGAAGCACATAGGTTGGTCTGAATAACTTGGTGCTTGGTGTATCTAGGTCACAGTGGGCTTAACACAGTGTTGCTCCCAGTAGGAATGGTGTTACAGATGTGCCGAGGAACCCTGAGAATGATCCCATGGCCTGTTTTGGAGAGTGCTGTACAAACATTCAAGAAGATGGAGTCGCTACCTGGAGAAGATTATTGTAATTAATGCATGATGCAAGCACTGGGTGTAGCAAACAAATGGAGAATGGGGCACAGTAATGATAGGAAAGTGTAGGTGGATAAACTGGTTATGATGCACAGCTAGCATGAATAAACATGGCAAGAAGAGGATTATTTTATGCTGATTAAGTGGAGTAACTGACTCATACAAACTGGCAATTGGTCATCATAGAACAGTGTTGCATCTCATTTCTATGGTATTTAAGAGTAACATATTGATAAACAGTATTCCCTAGCACATATGTGGGTATGGGCATAGCCTCTACCTTCCTTCCTTAGGTATGTATCAAAAAATTCTTTTCTCATCATGGAAGACACCTCATGAGCATCAGTGCTTGTGAAGTTGCAAGCCCTCTTTTTTCCCCTTAGCAGTATCCTAAAATTCTGATCACCCACCAGTGCTCATGACCATTTCAGGGGTGCTGGAGGATGCTCAAATGGTTGGCTATTTGTCTGGAGTCCCAATCAGATTCCTCCTTGATGTTTTTTCTGTAGAGTTCTCCTGGCACTTCACATAGACATTCTTTTTCCATGCATGCTTGCTGATGTTTCTAATATGAGAAGTGCCCAAATGCCCAGATTCACATTTGCACCTGCGTTGATGCACAGCTCAGGAGGTTTCTGAGAGAGTGAACACAGAAACATGATCTGCATTGGCTTTAATCCGTGCGTAATATGCGGCTTTATGTCTCTGTTATGCTTTACTACGCCAGTGGTGTGGAGGGAACCATCCAGTTTGCAGACTCCTGGTCTTCACCTTGGTGAAGGTGAGCTGGCTCAGCTTCAGTCCAGCCATTCTTGCAGTGCAGGTGTCATGGTCAGAACCATTCGCAGAAAAACTGCAAAAATGGAGGTGACATCTATTCTATAAGGAAAAGTTGTGCCTACAATTCACATGAGGCTGCCTGTATCAGCTTTAGTCTTTACAGGGCAGTCTGTATAAACCTGTCTGGATACTGGACTAACACATCAGGATCTGAAGAAACTACTGTGGTGCTGCTGTCAGTAACTACTTTAGAGCTGCTCAACTGTCTTTACAGATACTTCCAACTCCTTTCCAATCCAAGTGCAGACACAACCAGTTTCACAACGTCTGTGTGAAACAGTACAGTCACCACCTCTGGAAAGCAAAAGGAGACACTTGGTGGCACCTAGTGAGTAAAGCACAAGACTTCAATCAAAGCGATCCCTGTCCTTTCATCACCTGCAGATGGTCGGCTTTGGGCATCCTGCGTCCTCCTGGAAACTGGAACAAGCATTAGAGGGCAGCAACTCCATTGTGATGCTGTTGGAGGCCAAAAGCTGTTGACTTTGGCCCTTTGATCAAAGGGCCAGTGTGAAGGCATCCAGCCAGATTTGTGAGTGAAGAAATTATTGGCTGTATTACTCTGAACTTTGTCACCACATTTCTCCCTCAGACCGAAAAAGCTTGTGTTTGCTAACCTTCATGCCACCATATGTATCTTTGAGAAAACTGCAGGAATTCTTACTCTCCTCACACATTTTGCAAATAATCCCAACCTACAAAGGATTTCATGCCACAACGTGTAAAAGGTTGTGTAAGACTGACTGTTTTAACTACGAATTTCCAAAAGCCTTGACAGATTCAATCTAAGCTGTTTGCTTCATAAAATCAGTAGAAGTTCTCTGTTTTCTAGTCATCTATGGGCTCACTAAACGTCACTGTGGTTTGGCAGATCCACTGCAGATATATTTTCACATCTTCCTTGCTGTAAACACAGACCGAGAATTTGCCCCAACATTTGCATTTAGAAATAGTTTCTGTACATGATCTGGCCAGGATAGAGTTAATTTTCTTCACAGCAGCCTGCATAGTGCCTTGCTTTGCATTTGTGACTAAACAAGCATTGATAACGTACCATGTTTTAGCAATTGCTGAACAGTTTGCACAGCAGCAAGGCCTTTTCTTTTTCCCACCCTGCCCCACCAAGTGGGTAGGCTGGGGCTGCACAAGAGGCTGGGAGAGGACACAGCTCGGATATAATATCCCAGATGGTGTGACATTGTGCTCAGCAAGAAATGCTGGGGGAAAGGAGGAGGTGGAAGGGAGGATGTTCAGAGTTATGGTGTTTGTCTTCTCAAGCAAGTGTTAGTGTGCCAAGGCCCTGCTTGCCAAAAAGCAGCTGAACACCTGCCCATTGATGGAAAGTGGCAAATGAATGTTATTTTGCTTTGCTTTGCAGCTTTGATTCACCTACTAAACTGCCAAACCACAAGTTTTCTTCCTTTTGCCCTTCCAATCCTCTGCCATCCTGTCAGGGGAAAGATATCAAGTGACTGAGTGGGGGCTTAGTTGGCAGCTGGGGTCAACTCACTGCAGTCCTTTTTGGTGTCCAATGTGGGGCAAGAGAACTTTGAGATAAGACCCCTGACCAGAGTGTAGAGGTAGAATTTATAGCTGTTAAGTTGTTAATTGGCAGGGTTCTGTGCCTGTTTGCCTTACTGTATATTAGAGCCTGGTGCTTGTTAGTAACTGTTTTGGACTTTTGATGTTTATTGTAGCACTTACAATCTTACTCTGCTGTGTCAGAGAACATTTTGCTATCAGCGATGGCCACATGCCTGGTTTGGCACAGGGCCCAGGCATCACTGCTGTACCTGTGCTGCTCCACTGGACAGGCTGGAATATCAGTGGTATGGGGTTGATTCTCAGCATAGCAACTCACAGGGTGTTGTGTTTTAGATTTGTGACTAGAACAGTATTAACAACACAGGGGTGTTTTAGCTGGTACTGAACAGTGTTTGCACAGAGTCAAGGCCTTTGCTTTTTCCCCTCTTTGCCCTGCCAGTGTGGAGGCTGGGGGTGGACAAGAGGTTGGGGAGAAGATGCAACCAGGACAGCTGACCCCAGCTAACCAAAGTCCTATCCATTAGTAAGCAGAAGCAGAATCTTCAACTTGTAAAATTGATGCAGACATATTGAGTCATGCTCCTGCAATCAGTTTTGCATTTGTGTGACTTTACATAGACTCATATATATATATATATAAAAGAGCTAATTGCTTATTTAGAACATTTATGATCATGGCCTTCTTAAACATAAGTGGTTTCACAGTTTTCACATAAAAACCTGGTTCTGCTGAGGTTAGAAAGCATTTATTAACTGTTTTCTAGGGTAAATTCTCATCCCAAAGTTTACATTTTTTCTTTTTTTTTTTTTTTAGAGACTATGGCTTAGTATTGCAATTTCATGGAATCAAATATAAATTAAGCACTATTACAAAATATTTAGAAACTGATCTTTTAAGAAGAAGCAATTATTCATACAATTTCACTGTTTGAAATTAATTCTAATTAGCACTGAAAATTCCCATCAAGCTGAAAATTTTACTTCCATGATGCAAAATTTCATTAAATATTGCCAAAGAGCTACTACTGTCAAGGCTAATATACAAAATAAAATGTTGATGCTTTTCATGCTACAATATTATCTTTATTTTCCAGTGGAAAATGACAACAGTTTGTAACACAGTATAAAAAAAAAAGAAAATATTTGTTTAGTTTTTACACTCTTTACTCACATTCTAAATCTTCTCTTTGAAATGCCTGGTCTATGAGACAAAGAATTGAAAAACTACTGAAATAACTTGGATAACACCATCCAAGGTTCAAAGACAAACTACTTTGAAAAATCCATCCTGCTGAATGCTACCTAGTGTGTTATAAGTGAAATGCTGCAATTAAACAATTTACAGGACAGAATCCCAAAACATGACCGAAAGCTTAGCTAGAACTCTGGAATCATGAGTTCATGGACTGTGTATCTACTTTCACCAGATTTAGCCATCCTGGGAAAAATCCATGTAAGCTCTATGCACAAGAGTGAAAACACTGTTAAAGTGTAAGACAAGGTGCAGATGTTTCTATTACCCAGTTTCATCTGATCCTCCTCTGCCATCCCCAGGTTGTACTGTCACTGAACAGCTACAGTTCTCAAAGCTTTCCTAATCAAGGGAGCTCCTCCTCCCCATGGTCTGTGTGTCTGGGACTGAGTGTCAGGAGCTCTGGATTCTCATTTTGGTTCTATCATTGCTGTTCTATGACCTGCAAGGTTAAATCACTTCTGTTCTCATTTCTGGGATGGAAAGATACTGCTGATTCTCCCTTGCCAAGGCACTGAAGATGAATTATGTGTAATCCACAGCATTTCAGGTGTGCTGGGTATGCAAGAACCAAATCAATAGCGTGAATCCACATTCTCTGAGAAGGGGTTTGGACATGACTCAAAAGCTGAGATGTGCTCTACCTTTGTCACAGTGTAGATGACAGACATGTGGAGGTGAGAACACCCCTACAATCATTTCTTACCAAGGCATTGCTGGAATGCAGTACCACAGCTCCAGATGAGCATTGGTTTTCCCTCTCAGCCCTACGTATGGAGAACATCCACCTGATATAGCTTTCTATTCCTCCTCTGTGCTGCAAAAGCATTACCAAATGGAGACAATCAGGGCTCAAGATTAAGGTCAAAGTCTCCATTCCTAGATCTAGAACTTAATATTAAGTAAAAAGTAAGATAGAGTATTGGTCAGAATGAAGAAGTGATAATACGAATCAGAAGGGACCTTTATTTCTTCCCAGAGAAAAGAAGCTGTTTTCTAAAGTGTGTACTTGTAGGAATGAAACATCTACCAGAGAAATCTCTTTCAATTCCCGCTGGCAAAACATCAAGGTTCTTTGATGATGTAACATTCAAACTACTATGCATGACTGTTTTAAGGGTTTTTCAAAAAGCATGTTCTGCATGATGACTGCTGAAAGGTTAAGAGCTCCCAGACTCTCCAGTCCTTTTCACAGCCAGATCCCCACCAAAATCACAGCCATAGAGTTCTACCCGAAGGGCAATGCCACGATACCATGTTCTTGGAACAATGCGGATAAACCTGGACAGGATAGGTGGGTTAAAGAAATGCTTGATGTGCCCGTTGCTGTTTTCATTACCCAAGAAAACCTGCAAATACATAAACACACAATTAGTTGAAAGGCAGTGCTTGAAAAAAAACTGTGTTGTTTTTTTTAAAATGTTTCCAAGCTGTTGTATTATCCATTGAGGATAGATGGACTGGCTCATTTCTGATTTTACAGAAGACACATCCAGTCTCTTCCTAACATGCTGGGTCAAAGGTAATTCAGGGCAGCAAGTTTTAAATATGAACGAACGAAATAGCCTCATTTGCATCCACACCACAAAATTTGCCATTCTAATTTCTAATGGACCCAAAAAACCAAACTTCTCTTATTTTACCTCTGCCAATAGCCCTTGTGAGTTAGGTTGGTGTGAGGTGACATAGGCAAAAATATAAAGTACTGTGTCTGCCCTGTGGGTACCTGAAGTTCCCCAGCTCTGTTACAAGAATACTGCTCACTAACATTACTTGACCTTATAAAATCAAGGCAGAAATAGAAAAGAGGCTCCCCATTATTCATTCAAATTAAATGCCCTTGTGCATTCAAATTAAATGTCCTCCTTTACAAACAGTGTCAGCTCCTTTTATCATGTTGACTGCCTTCTCTACAGATATGGCATTCTTTCCTTCTATTATTGTTAATTACAATGACTAAAATGAGATGGATATTGTGACATTAAAATGCTGGGGAGCTAGGGTTACTACAGATAAAGTCCTGTGAGAATATCAATTTGTCTGAGCATTCTGGCTTTGAGCCTTGACATTGTTCAGCATCTAAACCCAAGCCTGAGCTGAGAATGATACCTTTGCCACTGAGCTTGAACCTTCTGTGTAGGATTTCCACTCTGAGCCTTCATCGCTGTATAGGATAACATAGGTTTTCACAAAGTTTTCAGTAGACATGGACGTGACCCCCTGGGTAGCAATAGCAGTTATCTTCTTAACTGTGAGGAGATCAATTTGCAGCCACTGTTGGTTGTTGTTCAACTATAATTGATAAAGAAGTTTGTATATTAGCAAACGTCTACATCTGTATTTGCTTAAGTGAAAAATCTTGTTTAAAAATAGTTAAAACCGCATCAAAGTGCATCAAAAGTGTATCAAAGAAGTGCAGAAGAGTAAAGCTGAGGCAAGTCACAAGCATTCTTGGTGAAGCATACAATTGACTTCATCTCTGCAGGAGGTATACTTGCAGTCTTAAGATTTCCACATTAATTTCGAATACATAACAAAAAACAACACAGATTTACCTCCAGCATTAAAACGTTACACATAATTACAAATGCTTATACAGAACAGCAGCTTTCAGAAAATTTCAAGGTGTTTCGTGAAGAAATGCAGCTCCATTTAGAAGTCACAGAAGCTCACGTGCCTTGCCAAAGGTCATCCACCCCCAGATCCACTTAGCTGCACTGCTTATAAGCCAACCCCAGGAAAGGTTTTTTTAACTCCTTTGAAATGAATATTCAAGTTGCACTCATCTCCTGATATTAGACAGGCTATTCCTGCTGGGAAATGCTGAAGCCTGTGGCCCAGAGCACACCATCCATCTTTCAAAATATGATTTCAATGTTGCTGCCAGAAGTTCAACAAGTTTTCTACTGGAAGAGGTGAATGGGCTTCTTCCCAAAGGATGGCTGTGAAGTAACCCTGTCACGCTTGGCACTGGACTCAGTGAGCAGTAGGTGCAATGGTCACACAGCAGCACAAATTTATTAACTACCTGTCCTGTTGCCATCCCTGCTTTTCACTTGTTACCTTGGCTCGCCAGGCATTCATCTTTCCTTTCTGATTGAGACGAGCTAGTGAAGGGTCCCATGTGTTAAACCAGGATGTCTTAGCAGATGAGGCTGTTATCTGGGTATTCTTGATTTCTCCATTTTCCATTCCAAGTGGCAAAGAGCAACCTGTTGAGAGAAGCACCATGTTATCCTCAGTACATCCAAGTAACCACAACCTAAGCAACAATGTTGGAATTGAGGACACCCACAGTTTTAGCTTCATTTAAACTATTAGGTAAAAAATTTGTCAGAATGGAAGCACCAGCACGTGACTCCTTCTTACCATCTACTTCACAGCCCAGAAGCTCCATGCGAAGAGTAGGCCTGTTGTAGACCTCGGTGGGGTAGAGTCTGATGTACCTGGCAATAATAGGGGGATCAATGATGTTCTCTTTTACCTCATAGGCATTGGAATTACCTTCAAAAATCTGTAAAAAAAAAAAATAATCCACATATAGTTAATTTAATGCAGACAGAAGCTTGGATGCTGAAAGCCTGTTCTGTTACAAATATAGTCTCTTTTATCCCATTAGCCCCACCCACAGTGATGGACCACGCTGTGCTGCAGGGCAACTTGAAATATCTCATGGTCCCATCTTAGCATATTTGGAAGCATCTGAAGGCCTCAGTTTAAATAAACAACCCATTTCTATATAAGTCTGTAAGAAGACATGAGCAAAGAGACAAAAGGAGAGGTAAAAGACAAGAGGTTTTCAATTTGGGAGTTATACCATAGAAACATCAGGGTAAACTGAAGTGGAGCTGGTGATAGGTAGGGCGGGAGCAGCTGGGCATAAGATGAACCTCTTTCAGGGTACAACCCTGCTTGGCCTTCTGCAGGCAATTCAGATGGCTCAGCATTCAACTGTTGGGACAGCAGAAAGGGAGGGACAAGAAGGAGTATCTAATCCCAAATGAGGTAGGGCCTGATTTTTAGTTCAGCTTCCTGCTTGCTTTAAAAAACCTGACACAGGCTTAGGAAATAAAAGGAGGGAGAGATGCTTGTGAGAAAGCCAGACTCTATACAGTCCAGGTCTCAGGGCCAATCCAAACCCCAGTCTAGGTGGTTCCTCAGCTTAGAATTTGTCTTCTGGTCTGAATTTTATTAGTTTGGTAAATGCCCTTTGGGGCCCCAAGCTGTATTAGTAAGTCTCTGAAGACCATAATTTTTTCCACTCTCTCTTAACATAAAACAAAACTGTCGTCTCACTGCATCATCCAGTGATGCCACAAGATTGTTCCAACCCCTATGGCACAGACAGACCTTTTGTACTGGCGAGCTGTCTCCTTTGAAGGTGTTCCATGTCCGTTTGTCTTTGCTGTACACAAGAAAAAACTTCTGGATGTACAAGGACCTTAAAAACTGCTTGGCTCCCTGCGTCTGTATCCCAGTTAACAAAACTTGTCTTTGAAAGTCCACCTAGGAACAGCAAACAGCATTTATAAAGTCAATAATGCACAGCAAAATCCATATCATTCTTTGACATTTACACAATAGCTTTGAGCCCTGCCTTTTAACACCCACAACACTAACATTCTCAAAAGGAGCAACAACCAGATGCCAGAGTCCAAGTTAATGCTGCCTCACTCTCATTTCATTTGTGTATTTATTCATGTGCACATTTAATTTCAGAGGCCATTTTACAGAGTTCAGCACAGCACCACAAAGGCACCTCAAAATTATCTGCGTGTCTGTGGTAGGCAGAACTCCACTAACCCTGTTTTACAGATAGGCAAAAAGACCACAGAGAAATTAAAGGTTCACACTTTCATAAGCCACTTCTACTTTTTGGATATGTAGGCTGTGAAAAGGCATATGACATTCTGAAGTGCTGAAAAGCCACGATTCCAGCTTATATCATATCCAAGCACTTAGCACATAAAAACAAATCAGCAAGATGTTCCTATCAGCAGTGAAACTCATTCTTTGGGATACGTCTCCACATGTCTGCAGTAACCTCAGCTGCTAATTACCATGGCACGCTGTCTAATTCTTTCTCCTCCCAATGTTATTTCCAGTTCTACATCAGATCTCCAACCTTCTCCCCCTACTTAACTGATATAATTTAGTAGCAAGACAAACACAACAGCCACCTGCTGAACTTACACTGAAACACTAGCTTGAGTCTTCCTTTTCTCCCAACTGCCAATTTTAATGAGATTCGTAAGAAATCAACTATTCTCCCTAAATTTGGGTGCAAATTTGCTATCTGGTGCAAAAGTTACTGGGATGGAAGAAAAACATAGAAGTGAGGTGACTGAATGACATATTGCTTGAAGTCATAATTATAAGCTTATTTCCCTGTGAAGCCAAGGACATAGAAGCACACAAACCAACCAAAAAACTATTTGAAGCAATGCTTGAGAATATTACACTTTAAATGATCACTCAACAAACACATACATATAAATATGTACCGCTAGGTAGGCAGAGAGAAAAAAAAAGGAGTAGAAAGAATGACTCTGTTTGCCTACAAAATGGTTACAACATAAATTGAGGGTAACTGTCCAGTCAATGGGCCTCGACAGCAGTAGAGACTGTGTTACTCCAGAGAGATGGACAGTTATGACATCACCACAGCACCACTTGCAAGACCTTCTCAGTTTTCCCCAGCAGTCTTCTCAGTGACAACAAGAGCAGCATGACCTTCTAAAATAAACTCTTGGAAAATCATAGCTCAATGATGGTCAAGTACATGTTGTACCAACCATACCTGGATCCAAGAGAGTTTTTCTTCCTTCATTACAGTACTCCAAGCATTGTATGTTCCAGAATTGTCTAATCGGGCTAACTTAGGTTCCCAATAGTCTAGACAGAAAATATGAACAAAGCAAGAAATTTAAGAGAGGCACTGAAAAAAAAAGAAGGCTGTAACTAGCTACTGATCTTGAGTGCTTCATTTTTAACCCCCAATCTGTCTTGGGGAGAAAAAACCCACCAACCCAGCATCAAGAGATTCAAACCATAATCTAGGATAATTTGGATATGGTCAGCCACTGAAAATCAGCTGTTACCATGCAAAGTTTTATAGTTGGCAGAATTTTTAAAATAGCAGCTTTTTATGCAATATACTGTCTGCTGATTTGGAACCAGGGTCTAGAGTTTGCTAAACAAGTTTTGGCTGCCAGCAGGATCAGACACAAAATGTGCTCTACATTCATGGAAGACAGTTCCCCTTTGCATAACAAGGTTTCCATGTTAACAACTGGTATAGAATATATAGACAAAACAGCTTTCAAGCCTTCATAAGACTTTGTCAGGAAACAAAGAAAGAAAACCAAGCCCACAGAAAATTAAGTTTTACAAAGTAAATAGTTTATTTGTTATTTCAAGGGAAAGGATGTGTGTTCCTGCATGTGTGTGTAACCTGCACATCCTGATTTGACACTGTCCGTGTAAAATTCTAACAACTTCTCTACCAAATGATCCCACTTTTATACCATGGATAAACTCGATAAATTAAAGACTCTGCAATTGCTCTGGATGTCAGGGTTCCCAAATCTTTCATAACAGACGTACTTGTTCCTTCACATCTCATCTCACATACAAATCTCAAAAGCTTTTTGAATGCTTGGTGTTCATTTTCAAGCAGGGAACCCACAGGACTCTCAAGTTTGTGATACTGACAGCAGACCTGTGGCATTGTTAAAACACAATGATGATACCTAATACAGCTCACAGTCTCTGCTTCCAGCATTGGAGAGATTTTTAACCTGACAGCTGATTCACTGCTGAACTGATCTTGTAAGAAATATCATGAGATGCTAAAAAAATATGGAACTACACTTTTCTGGAGATATTTAGGAGCATGCAAGACCTTTTCAAGTATTAACTCACCTATGTGATCTGAAGCTTCAATCTGTGAATCGAGTATAACTCCACTTGCCAGACCCATTGGAATCCTGCACTCTAAAGAGAGCACAGTAAGTTTGTTGTTAAAGAAAATGAGTGATATACCAGTATATATTCTGGTGAAATCAAAGACAACATCACTCAGAACAATTCCTAGTAATACTATGACACCACTCCCTTCCCACAGAAGTCCAAGTTAAGGTCTGCAATTTCTCTCAACAGATTAATCCACTGGTCACTGTGGGGAAACCTCGAATTCAAAGCCAGTACACTAAAGGAGTAAAGCTAGCATGCTAAATCACTCAAAGCTAGTATTGCTAGAAGCTAAAAATTTTTTCTTTGAGAAGAAATTTACAGTAACCACTCCACCCCCTCTCTGAATGCACAGATAATCTCCTATGTTTTTTTGCAGAACAATCTCCCAAATTTATTTTCAGTCATCCTGAAAGGGTAGAGAAGACTTCATAGCTTGACTCCTCCAGCCAAAAACCACCTTAGTTCAGTACCTTTCTCTATAACCAAATAGGATGTCTGCATTCCTGCTTGCTGATATTCCCCCACTTCAGTATCTAAAAGCCACCAGCCAGGCCTCTGTGGCTTCATTTCAATTGTTCTAAATGAACCTTAAAAAAAAAGAAGAGAAATGTATCAGAAACATTATATTACAAGGTTGATGTAAGCAAGGCTGAATGTTAAACCAAAGACCATCCTATGACTTAATTCAGAAAATTTAAACACACATTGCAGAGAGAGCAAAACCTGCCACCATCTCAGTGATTTCTTTTCTTAGTGAGGAAGTTCTAGCTGGAGACTGAGATTAGAATTGAATGGTCAGATCAAAACCCAACCTTTGCTTCTGGTGCAAAGTACAAAACCTTGGATGCCTGTATGTAACAACAGATATCTACATACTAACTACAGTGCTGAGCTGTGTAATGAACAGCGCTATCAAGTTTATTACATAATGCAGAGATGTTGATTCTGTGGTGCTGGTTATAGTTCTCATTCCTGCTGCCTCAGTGGGTTGTTCAAGTGACATAAAGGACAGATGAAAAGAAGCCAAAAGTAGATGGAGGAGAATCAGATCTATAGGCCCTCCCCTCACTTTCTGCATGACCCAGGAGTGTCAAGGATTGAGCAGGAAGCAGATACCGTTTTGGCTGCTTGCTGCATTCTTTAGAAAGCACAGTACATGCCTTCATTGCTTTTCCTATATTTCTAGTTACTGCAGACATGACAGTTCTGGTTCCCATTTAAACAAAAATATGTAGATTTCATAGTGAAAAGCACCACCTTAAAAAATAATGAAATAAAATAGTGAATAAACTACCAGATGTTCACTAAGCCAAACTCCTATTCTTCCAATCTTGGGGTTTTTTTATTTCCTTGTTGTCTTCTTTTTTTTTTAAAACCTCTTGTAGCTGGCAATACAGGCTTCAGAAGTGCTGTTATTGCATACTTGCACTGCTGACAGCGATGGGGCAAAGGAATATATTCTGTAGCCTAATGAATACTTTTAGCCTATTTCTTTTCTCCCTGGACATAAGAATTCTCCTATGGTTCACATTTGTTCTTTCTGTTCTGTATCACACACCTTGACATTACAAAAAAAGCTCTCACCATAAGGAGACCTTGACATTGGTATGATGAGGACTGACTGCCCTGGTCACTCCACAGAACTTGCTCTGCTCTGATACTTACCTGGAAGGAGTGTGTATGTACCAAGCTGATGCTCTGGCTCTCCATGTTCTATGAAAGTCTGACCATGAAAATGAACAACATGAATGTCTTTTGGCCCACCCATGTTCAGCAAATGCCATCGGACCCGTTCACCTTCATACATCCTCAAGCCTTGCAAATTGTGGGTAATCCCATTAATGGCTGAAAAAAAAAATTGTTAGTAAGGAAAACTGCTCACAAAACAGGTCTCAAAGTGCTAGAATGGAATTATTCAAATTAGTGAAATATTTAATGAAGTAATGCATTTGGGAAAAACAGCACCTTTTCTCCAATTCAAAGTGAAACACACTTTACAACCTGTGTATATAAATTCAGAAAATCCAGTGACCTCACCAGAGGATTTGAGCTAAGTTTGCTAGCAACACATGGCAGCCAAGAGGACAAAGAGAATTAAATGTCAAATGGGAATATCAGACCCAAAAGAAAGGACAACTTTCCAAAACACATTCTCCAGCTTGCATACAGGCATACAGATACAACTGACATCTTTGATTAATAACTGATTTTACAGACCACATTTTCAAAAGGCAGATTCCACTCTTCAACATGTCCTTTTCAAACATGGTCACGCGCAGCACACAAGCATCAGCTTTCCAAAGACATAAACATAGAGTTTCACTACTGACCATTATTTCACAGAGGAAAAAGTGTTACCTTCGAACATTCAGCCACTCACTTAACTCTAAAGCACTAAAATCTCTATAGCCACAGAGAGGTATATTAAGGGCTGTTCTACAGCTGCTTCAAATTCCTTGATAGAACTAGCCAATTTGTCAAATTATTACAATATTTTTAAATTTCTTGCAAAATGTTGTCAGGGTATTAGCTTCTGAAAAGAGGGGGCTTTTTTGTTTTTCTTTTTTTAAAATTTTAATATAGGGGTAGATGTATGTGAGTGGAAGAGAGAAGCTTCCTATTGAAAGTTTCAGTCTAATATGTCCTTTCTTCATTTTAATAGAAAATTTCCAGTCATTGCTAACCTTTACATTGCTAACCCTGATGATTATGGATACAATGGATAACGACAAAAAACCATTCACATAATTAACGTGTAGGATTTATGCTTGTTGAAGAGGATTGAGAGCTGAGACATCTCCCCCAGCATCTTTCTCTCTACCCCAATAAACTGAATAACTGGAAAAATGAAATAAGTACCATAAAATTTGTGGCATTGCTGCATTCCTTGTGTCTTCTCACTACAAGGCCTTCTAGAATGTTTGTCGAAGTACCAGCTTTTCTCTTCATCGAAGACCATAAAAAGCAAGAAAAAGTCTCGGGTAGATGTTTCACTGCTGTTTGATTTGCTGAAGGTTCCTTTTTGACAGATCAGTATCGGCCCAATCAAACCAGAGTGAATATCTTTCTCCTAAAAGGTAATATATGCACATTAGATGTAGAAGTGGATTTCCTAAAAGATGTAAAAAATCCCATAGCATTCTGCAGGATTGCATCAGACCCTAAAAATCTAAAGCAGACTCCAGAATTGCTGTTGCCTTGTATTTTTACTGTCCCCTGCTCAGTCTACCAGAGTTCCCCAATTTGAATTCCTCAACAGCTTATGTCCTGCTTTAGCTGAGTGTAAGAGATTAAATGTCAGATGGGAACATCAAGCCCAAAGGAAAGGACAGCTATCCAAAGATGTGTTCTGCATCTTGCATTTCTACAGGCATAAAGTAACATCATCTGGACATACTCAAAACCCAACTGGACACAATCCTGGACAACCTACTGTAACCGACCCTGCTTGAGTTGTGGAAGTGGACTAGATGATCTCTAGTGATCCCTTCCAACATAAATGCTTCTGTTATTCTGTGATCAACCCCAGCAACACTACCACTTCTATTTTGGTTTCCTTACCATATTTAAATCTGAGTAGTACATCCATGACCGACAAGCTGCTCCTGACTGCACAGGTCCTGATCGCCTGTTTGCATACCATACATATATGTAGCTGTTATTTGGCTGGACTTCATCATCTTCCTTAAACCAAGCAGTAGATTCATCATCATAAATGCTTCCCTCAGAGGACTTTTCATAGAGGAGTCCATGAGCATGGAGAGAATATGGTCTGGATGCCAGATTCTTAAAATGAACCTAAAAAAAAATAAAATAGATACTATTCAGCAAATTCAGGCCTAAACCAAAGTCCCCACAAAATAAATTCCCGTATCCTCAAACCAAGGTCAAGATTTGTATAATGATTACAGGCTATGTTGTACATGGAAAAGCTGGCAGGGATGGCTTCTGACATTTCCGTGCTGAGTCACCATCTTGATGTAGGTAGATAATGAAAAATCAGAAAGCACAAGTCTAGCTCCCTGTCTTCCACTGAGTCCAGGCTCCTAGGACCTTCACTGCTGCCCCTCATACCTGGAGCTGTTCAGTTACTGCAAGCAGGGAGGGGGAGATTTCCTACCTCTTATGCTTTGCTGCAGTTGTGCTAAAGAAAGGCACAAATTGGTAACTCTAGGCTCTGTATGTATCATTCTCACTGAAATCAGTGCTTCACTCTTGTCCCATAGAAGCATCAGGGTAGGCAGATTACATATTTACCTGTCCTTAGACAATGACACTCCCAAGCTATAAAAGCCTTTTTCTTTTCTTACTCATGTTTTAAATGTAGCTCAGTGCGCTCCTGTTGCACACTACTCCTACTGAAATAAGCAGAAAGCAGTGAGATCTACTCTCCCTATCTAAGTCCACCCCTATGTGTTGGAAGACTGGATGAAGAAGTCGAGAAGGGACTTTTTATAGGAATGTGCTTCCTAATGCACTGTATCACCGGGGATACAGTTTCTCTCATCCTTGTTGATTGTATTAGAACTATCCAACCCATTTATAGCAAAGGTTTTAGAGGAAATTATATATTTTTCCAAAAAGTTTATATTAATCTTGAACACAAAATTACTAAGTTCTTTAAAAAATTAAGAAGCTCTCTTTACATATAAAAAGTAATATTTCCAGTGCAATCTGAGTTTAGAAAACTCATTTTTCATTAACATTAAACCTATATCTCATTTTACATTTGACTGATAAGCCAGTATTTAATGTTGGGAAACATAAGAAAGAAAAATAGAATTTAATTTACTGTGGATAGAAGAGAAAAAGGATGTATTTCAAAGAAACACATCAGAGTGCTTGCAAGTCCACAGTGCAATTTCTAGCTTTGAAAACTGTTTCCCTATCATCATCTTTTAAAAATTTGTGTTTTTTTCAGATCTATTATTCCATGTCACATTCTAAGACTACCATAAGACTCTTATCCTGCACACACATTCAAAACACTGACTTACTAGGATAACGTCATCCACTTCAGCTCGGATAACCGGCCCCAGGATGCCAAGGTGTTCTGTGTATTCATCTTCATCCTGAAGAGTCGTAAAGGTACTGTCTGTATAGCTTTGGAAAATCACCTTATATCTGGTGCCATCTTTACAGGTTTTGTCACTCATCACTGGACTGAAAGGAAATCCCCAATTAAAAACCCACACAGTGAAACAAAAATAATAGCTTTGATGAAACCCGAGAACCAATATGTAGGAACATTTTAGAATATAAAGAATAAACACTCAAATGGCCTCAAGTTGTGCCAAGGGAGGTTTAGATTGGATATTAGGAAAAATTTCTTTACCAAAAGGTAAAATTGTTGAGCCCTGGAACAGGCTGCCCAGGAAAGTCACTAGCCCTGGAGGTATTTAAAACATACACAGATGTGACGCTTATTGGACATAGTTTACTGGTGGGCTTGGCAGTGCTGGCTTAAAGGTTGGACTCTACTATGATCTTAGAGGTTTCTTTCCAACTTAAATGACTCTATGATTCCATGAAATAAGTGTCAGATGACTCTGCAAATCATGACTTCCATTGTTTAAGCAATTCTAGCTCTACAGTTGTATGAGATCCTTCAACAGTTTGGTCAGCTACCACTGAAAGACTCCAACTAGCCTCTGAAAATCCACCTGAGCTCTATTTTCCTTTTATACCAAGAGCCTTAATGTGAATGAGAGCTTAGCTCAGTGTAGTGAGCATACCACCTATACCCTACTGTCTCACAGATGCACCTTCTCTTCAACATACTGAGACAATATATGCCATGGGCTCTGCTAAATTCACTGGAACTATGCACCTCACACTAGCTGAAGATGAACCTCACTGGAGAGATCTATACAGAGCTCTAAGAATAACATTTTCCTTGTTTTTCAAATGCCCAAAGAAACTGTCTGTGGTACTTTTGCAAGTGCCATTTATACAGACTGAGATGAGGCAGGAAAGTGGAGGGAAAATATCCATCAAATAAAATGGAAATTCAATTTGAGAAACAATATATGTTTGGAGATTAATTTTGCATAATGAAAATCTTCTTCCTCCCGTTTTATCTACTTTTGATAAAAATCCAAAGTTGTGGCAGTTTTGGTCTTGTTCATTTCAAGGACCACAAAATTTAGGATTTTGTTGAAAAGTGACAAGGAATTCTATGCCTTGTAGGGTGAGCACTGATCCTAACTTGTATGAATTAAGATAGTAAATTTTTAGTACAGTGTTTTTCTCAAGTCACATATATTCTTTGCTGTGCCATAGTGGTCAGTCTTCTCTGTCAAAATATAAGAAGACCCCTCAACAATAGGGTTTGTGATCCAGTCACCTTCTGATTTCTCTAAATAGCAGGAACAACAATGCAATAATTCATGCAGCTTTGTTTTTATTTTACACCCGTGTGGTTAATCACTTTGCAGCTTTCATATACTTTTCAATACTGCAGCCTTGTGAAGCTGGAAAGTGCTTTATCCCATTTTACAACAGAGAACTGAGACAACAGAACCATTTCTTGCTAGTGCAAGAAACTGTGATCCATCCTGCCTGTAAGCTCATCCTGTCTATATCACATCAGTTAGTCCGTTGAATTCCTGGAAAGACTTTGCTCAAGGAGGTCTCTGTCCTGTCTCTAGCACGGGTACCCAAGAATTCGAGTTGGAACTAAAACAGGTCATTCAAGTATAACAAAACTAACAGCAAGTTTCCCTCTTACAGTGAATTTTTTAACTTCTGTATTCTAATGAGTCTACAAAAGGGGGTTAAGGAAACAAAAAACAAAAACCAAAACAAACAAACAAACAATAGAAGAAGAGTTCTTAGCTATGTTGCTCTTGATTATAATAATCTCTATCACATTTCTAGGGGGCCCAAGCCTCCCATGGAAAATTCTTATGATACCACCACTGAAACACTGGAAATCACATGGCACGTTACAGATGCTTTTAAGTTTATCAGCATGTGAATCAACATTCTGCTAGTGTGTGTCAGGATGGTGTGCAAAACGAAAACAAGCGATTTAGCCAAACCTTTTTTTATATCCGGCATAGTTCCAGCAGACCTCTTTAGCTGCAATATAGTATCTCCTCTCATTCCCTCTGCTGCGCAGGTAATGTTCAGCAATGTTCTCTGGGTTACGTTGCTCGTTGATATTCACCTTGGGGTCTGTCATGTATGGGTCATCCACGTTCACATAATGGTACTCGTATTCAACACCTGATGTTTCCTCCCTGTCAGATTCTCCCGTGAGAATCTCGTAATCTCCATTTTCTTTGGGAAGCCCAATTGTGATCGATGGCCTAAGCTGCCGCGGGGTGAGTGCGTAATTTTGCAGCTCTCTGTGCCTGGCTCTACTCAGATCCATTCCATGGTTGGCCTCATTGGGTGCCCCTGTGGTGTTAGTGCAGCATGGCAGTGCCGTTTGGTTGGTCTCACCTGGAAACATCCCTGCCAGAGAATTGGTGACTGTTTGGGAGTTTTTACTCCTTGGGCCCAGCGAGTGGATCATTTTTGGATCTTCCTTCTTTTTCCTTCGGATCTTGATGGAGGCTCCAGATGTACTTAAAGTATCATTCTTGTTTCCTTCCTTTCCTTTCTGAGTTGGGTGCATGTGGCTCCCTTTCTGGTTTTCCCCCACTAGATGTGAGAACCCTTGATACTTCTTCATATCCTCCTTATTTATGAATGCTGTACCATTTCTGCCATGATGATTTAACTTACTGCCAACAGATTTATCTAAATTTGCCTCTACTCCCAGATTCCTCTTTGCAGACACCAAATTCCATTCCTCACTAGTCATTTTAGATGAATATTTCCCTGCTCTGGGCAGTGATGCTTCTACTAAGTTCTTCACTACTGCAGGGCTGGAATTAGGGCCTGTATCACCTAAAATATGATCTAAAGATAAAGCATCTGCTAGTTGATCTTTAGATATCCTGGGTTCATAAAGGCTGGATGCATTAGACTCACCTCCTGCTATGAGGTCCAAAGCAAGTGTCAAGTTAACTGCACGCACAGCATTTTCCATCTTGTTTTCCTCCTCCTCCAGTTCATCACCATAATCATTCAGAAGCTCGGCAGATCCCACCATGGCTATATTGGATGTGTTCTCTGTGTGATTCACAGAAGGAGGTGCATTAGTCTTGTCAGAAAATGAGACATTTTTATTTCGTACATGATTTAGAAGGGCATTCATCTTTTGGACAGAGTAAAACTTCATGGCCAATGAGCTTCGCCTTTTCCTGTTAATGTTATAATTTCCTCTTCTTGTGGTTTCCACTTGATGTTCTTCTGAAAAAAATTTACTATCCTTTCCACCAGCTGGAAGCTCTTCTGCAACATTCATTGGGCCTTCCCCATTGCTCAGCAAGTGTTCACCTGCAGACCTGTTACCGTGAGCTATTTCATAATTGCTTTGGCTTCTATTCTCAAATACCAAGTCAGCCTTTCCATCACTTGTGGTAGCTAAAAATAAAGCCTCTTCTGCTGCGATTGATGTGTGATTTGACTGGAATGTTTCAGCCTCGATTAGGGGAAGAGGAGTGATATGAGTTTCTAAGAATTTAGAGTTGTTTGTTGATTCACTACTATTTATAGCTGTCAGACCGGAGCCAGCTGCCACCTCAGAACTTGTGGCATCAGTGCCTTCATACTGATCCCAGGCTAGTGCTGTAAGGTTTTCTTTTTCTTCATCATCTGCTGGATTCCTTGAGCTTCGGATGGAGTAAAGAGAAGCCAGGTATGCCTGATAATCCAAGTCCTCTGGATCTTCCTCTTCTTCTTGCACATCTTCCTCAACTGAGGTGGAAACAGCCTTTTTTTCAGTCTTGATGTGAGTGAAATCCACAACATCAAACGTGTAATCTTCCTCATAGTCACATCTGGCATCTCTGAACCTCAGTCGCATGCCGTAACTCATCTCTGAGGTACCCCAGGACGCTAAAAGCCAAGTACCTGCAATGGAAACAAAAGTGTTATGAAAGTGGACATTGTCTATCATGTGAGTGGCCAAGGCAAGTGGTTGTGTTTGTTTCTACAGCACCTGCTATAGTAGAATGCTAATTTTCATCTGGGATTTTCATGATCTCTCATTGCAATGAAAAATAATTAATAAATGTAAATAAATAAGAGCGCATATAAATAAATACATACATCTAAGAGATGGAACTCTTCTCCACAGATTAAGCTGTATATAGGACCTGAGTCCAAACATAGCCCATGAAAGAGATGGATGTGAAAAGGAAAGAAAGAAATAAAATAAAGGATCCTATGTTTAGATCAGCATCTGAGATTAGGACCTCTTGAGATAAAGTTTCAGTTTTATCCTGTCCCTAGTGTTGTATGCACTGCCACACAGACAGAACATTCTAAGCAGAACAAATATATTCTGAGGCAATGCTGACAAGCATCTGATACAGTGTTTTAAAAGCTTTTGAATGCATAAAGGATAATCTTTAATAAGTATAAGTATAAAAAAATAAAGTAATTTGAATTTCCAATCTGACACAAAACATTAAGCTGCCAAGCTGAGGCATCTTAGATTAACTTAAAGGTTTCATAATTCCTCCAAAATCTAGTCAGAAGTTAAGTTCTCTATTTGAACCTAGGATCTGCAGAGAAACAAATACAATCTGTTTCCCTAAACAACATCAAATAGAATTCTTTGCTTGATACTATTTGCTTTTGGAACTGACAGAATAGGCAGAAATAAGAGACCTTGAGTAAAAGAGTCTTTTTTATTCAAGAGATCACATAAAATTTTTCCTGTATTTATCAGAGTTTAAAGTGGCCTGCGTAATTTTCCTGATTTCTAACAACAGCAAATTTATCAAAGAAAACATGTCCTAGATGGAAAGAATAGATCACATAACAAAATCAAGCAAAGTACAACTTACTACTGGGGAGGTTTCCATGAAGTCTAATGGAGTTCTAATGATTCCCGAGTCTTGAACAATAAAAAGCACTTAGCATACCATACATTTTTAAGTTATAAGGTCTTGATGCTGTGCAATCACCGAAAACAAGCTTTGAGAACATGGAGAATTTATTATTTAAATAGATAAAATATACAAAAAATTGGTATTTTAAATGGGATAAGGATACCTAAACCTTGTGAGATTTCAGATGATCACTAAAATCTCACAAACTTTAATGATGAAGAATCTCTGTCCTTTTGGAGGTAATTCCTAAAGTGTGTACTACATGGGTTCTAGCAACCATTTTTCAAGATATGGTATTAATCCTAGTTTGACATTGAGATGTATCCGACAGACCAATGACCCCGTTGAACCAGGTAGACTTTACTGCTGTTAAATGACCACAAGCCCAAGGTGAGGTGTAGCTATTTTGTCCAGTAATGACTAGCATAATTTGACAGTTTTGTCCCATTTCAGCCTGCTCAGGATGGACAAGTATGTGGCAAAATTGGGAATCATACAGTGCAGTTGATACTGGATTGCTTTGAAGAAGTATCTTAGAATTGCCTTAAAATGATCATTACTAAGCCCAATACTAATTGTGAAGTGGAAAAAAACCCCAACCTACAAGACGACCAACAAAAAGAGCCTCAGTGTAGCACACAGTTATGCTGAGTGCTAAGTCTGTGTAGCCAACAAAACTCCCTATACATCAATTGCACTGGGGCAATGATTCAATGGTTTCCAGCACTGTGTTCATCTTATAAGTTTTCTTTCTTATTCAGGTAAGTCATTATAGATTGGAGATTAAATAATATCTTAGAAGAGCTGTTAAACACTATAGTTCTACCACTTACCACCATTGTCCATTTCCACTGTGACCGATTCTCCACTCATCGGGAAAAGGTTCAATGTATCTTCATATTTCCCTCGATATAGAAAAGAGTGTCCAGAAAGGCGGACAGAGACAATCTCATCATGAGTGCCAACACTGGAAAAGTGCCACTGAACCACAGTATCTTGGCAAAATCCAAGGATTTCACTGCTGTCAGACACATAGCCATTTATTGCTAAAAGGAAAGCAAAGTAAAAGTGGTCTCAATATTTTCAGAGTAAGACTTTTAAAACCTCCTGTTCCTTGATGTCAGTCCACTGAACTGGACTCACTGGAAAGAGACTGGCACAGGGATGAAATTGTAGTAGCCTTGATGGAGATTCCATCTCTGGAAATAGTAACTCTAAGGCAACAGGGTGTTGCATTGAAGTTTAATTAACCTTCACCTTTGCTTCAGGGTCCAGAGCAAGCCTAGTCCCTAGTGGCAAGGTGGGAGTTAGCCTCTTCTCACAGACAGCTAGTGATAGGACAAGGGGAAATGGCCTCAAGCTGCACCAGGAGAGGTTCAGGTTGGATATTCAGAAAAATTTCTTCGCTGAAAGAGTGGTTAAGCATTGGAACAGGCTCTCCAGGGAAGTGGTGGAATCATCATCCCTGGAAGTGTTCAAAAAACAAGTGGACGTTGCACTTTGTAGTATGGTTTAGTGGGCATGGCGGTATTAGGTCAAAGGTTGGACTTGACTTGATGATCTGGGAGATCTTTTCCAACCTTAATAATTCTACGATATTGCATATTTCTGTACAGTGTCACCTGGCATGGTTAGAAGTTCCCTGACCCTCTAGAGAATTCCCTGATTACACATACTTCTAAATACAAGCAATCACCGAATGCTCAGATTCATATAAGCTTTCATATTATTCATCTTGATATCCCACTCACTGTGCATTACGTTTGAGTTATAGAACTTGGGATCATCCCTTTTAACACTGGCTGGGTTGCTGCAGTACTCCTTGATGTTATCCTCTAGGTACCAGCTCTTATTTTCATCGAACACAGCAAACATTGCCTGCTGCTCCCCATCTGCCTTTTTCTGAAAGACAACCAACACAGCAGTTAGATTTTATGAGCAGACACACGTATTAAGGACTCAATCCTACAATCTTCCTTACTTACTATGGGAGCAACATAAGCTTCACCAGAGTCCTGGTAAGCATGATCCAAGGGCTGAGAGAAAGGGAGCAGGGAGTCCAAATTTTAATTTGTGGTGGAGCACTGAGCAAGACACTTGCACTGCTGATACACAGATGGTTTATGACTGGGCTCTTTGTAAGAGTACCAGACTTCTGACTTGATCTGAGCATATGCTTTTGACATTTTTTTTTCTCCCAAGTGATGCTGATGTCTTTGCCAAGCAACATTTCAATGAATAGTAATGAGAACCACTCTCCCAGAACTCTCTCATGCTGTTTGGGTTGTTCTGGATTAATTGATGCCTGAGATTGTCAGATGCTGTTGACTTATATCTGTTACAGAAAGGGACCAGGTCTGATCTGAATGTCTTTAGAGTATGAAGATATAATAGCAGCAGGAAAATTTATTATCAGGTCTAGAGATAGACTTTCAAGTTAGGCTGACCTTTTGCTGATATGCTGCTCTTGCTAAGAAGAATATAATTCCTCTACTGCTGCGGACAGTTAGAGGACTGTTTCTTTGAGTGATTTCCTCAGGAACCTATTGGTTTAATTGTTCTCTACAGAACAATTCTCTAAGGGAAGCAAAACCAAATTCCCTGTAGATCAAATATCATTATTTGAGCCAAATCTGTCTCTCAGAGGTTGCCAAACACGTTACCTGCACACCCTTCTGCGTCAGTGCTTCACTTTTGCAAATCAGCAGTGGGCCAATCAGCCCAGAGGCTATATCTCTCTCAATATTCACAGCACTATGATATAGCCTTGTAATACACTGAGCATCCTGTCGAGTGGGTTGGTCTGTTTTAGAGATTTTCCATTCATAAGTGTATGTCTTCCCTGGTTCAACTCCTCTACTCTGGGTGCCATTGCCTAAGGAAAAATAAAGAAAGAGAATAATAATAACACAAACTGAGAGCCAGATCTTAATATCAAGCTGCACTTTTGTAGGTGCAGTTAGGCCATTTCAAGCTGCCTTGAGATAACGGAATGAATTTTTTCTCTCTCTAAGATCATGAGCAAGAACAGAAAACTATGACACCAAAAAAGGGTATTTGTCTCTGCTTTGCAGAAATACCTTGGTCTTTCTATAAGGCAACACAACAGGTAAGCAGAGGCAGAGAACAGAACTGAGGTCTCCCAGTCATGCACATTCCTAGACACAGCACCTCCTTCAAAGCAACAAAACCATCCACAACAGTCAGTGACAGGCAAAATATATTTCACAAATTTTTTACTTGTGTGGTCCAGAGGATAATCAGCTCCTTCTGCATTCTTTGAAAGTGTCACTCCATGGAAGTAAATGCTGTAGGGTCGGCTGGCCTTATTTTTGAATACAACCTATATTGATAGGCAAAAATAATTAAAAAAAATTAATATTCAATAAATCCTTGTCTGAACACATAACAAAGTTTCCACTCTGGTAGAATTTGCCTAGTTTCAGCCCAGGAAGTGCCAGAAAGGCAAAGGGATGTAATAAATATAGTCTGATAATATAAACCCACAGTCTAAATGACGCTAGTACCCTGCTTCTAGACTTTGTAGAGCCCACTGAGTGAAGTTCAGCTGCTTACACCTGGTCTCTGGAAGGTCTAAAAAGAACACTTGTTCTTCCACTTACTAGGCACACACTATCTCTGGAAATATGAAGTTATTGACTACACTTCTTCATAACCTTCAATATGGGAGAAAACAAATTTAAAACCAAATCTTATCCCCAGTTCCAAGATCCAATGTGGATATGTAAGGAAAAGGTAAAATGTCCTGTCTATTCTTGATGAAAACAGGAGGGGGGAAAAAAAAAAAGAAGGAAAACCCCAAAAAACAAAACATGACAAACTCAAATTCAGAGTCACATAGTCATGGTGGAAATTATGGAAATTAAAGGTCACGGAAATTTGTGATGGATCATTAAGTGACAAGAGAAAGACAAGTGGATGTGACAGCAGCACAAGCCTGTCAAGCAAATGCTTTGTAGTTTCATAGTATAACTTCATGAAAGAACACATGGAAACTGAGTACCATCGTCTAAAGCAGCCAGAAAAAAAAATCAACATAATACATGAGGGACTCATGAAGTTTGGCCTCACATACAAATCCTCTTTGAAGTCTAACCAGGTTTAGCTTTTTTCCCATTTTGGACCAATGTCAACAAATATTTTACAAAGAGTGTGAATGAAGCATATTTATGCTGTAAAATAAAGCACAAACATGGAAAATATAGTGGGAATGCCAAAAAATGCAAGCTAAACACTGTCACTTGTGATCATACTTTTTAATAGGGCAAATATTTATAACATTAGCTGTTTTTGACAAACAACACAAATCTAACTGTCTTTTGTATCTCTGCCCCAATGAAAATTATGCTACAGTATAATTAACTCTGCATTTATGTTACTTACTTTGACTTTGTCATTAAGTTGAGCTCTGATAACAGGGCCCAAGATCCCAGTTTCCTTGGGGCGGGGATTTTCCAAACGTTTTGTGAAGGTGGCATCAGTGTATTGCCTAAAAATAGCCTTTTTATACCTTTTACCTATTAGATTTGAGAAGTTGTCCAAGTGTTGTGTTTTATAGTGTCTTAAAAATAAAGGAAAAGACAAATGATTAACAAAACTTGAATAGTGACATCTTTTAGAATACAAAATTAGTACTCAAGCAACTGTTAGAAGCTTCACTGCTCGAAAAAAAATCCAAACCGCAAACTGACCTAATGCTCTTCACCCCAAATTCTAACCTAAATTAGGTAAGAAGAATCTTGGACCATTACTTGTGTTTTCGTATCACATATGACCAATTAGTATCAGAGTTTACATTTAATTTAACAGGGTATACAGGGAAGAAAGAAACAAACTGAAGCAGCAGATACATTTTCAAGGTAAGACAACGGAAATTACTGTTCCCCTTTTACAAAAGCATAGTTGAGCATAGAAAAAATAAACAATTTGCTTACAGTAGCAAAGTCTCCAGGTGAAATAGGAACAGATAATCTTAATGCCAATCAAGCACTATACAGTAAGTAGTGTTACACTGAGGTTTAAAACATTAAAACTTTTAATGCCGAGAGCAAAACTAGGATAAATACTTGGAAGTTGCACAGAGTAACATGTTCATCATCACTTGCACTCCAAAAAAGATTACTAAACAGGGATAAATTCTGTAGTTTTGAACAAAGGGGGAAAAATCAGAGCACTGAGGTGGTTAAGTAACCGTGTGACTAGCAGGAAAGATATAAAAGTTTGTTCCATACAGTCCAAGAGCAAATAAGGGAAGCAAATCATGCCAAAGGAGGAGGACTTACGTGAACACTATATTTCTAAGGAGGTATATGAGACTATAACCCTTACAGAATAAGGAATTTGTCTTGTTCTGCTTGATCCTTAAAGGTTCTTATGCATGTCAGCTTGTAAAGGCTTATAAAGACATGAATAACACTGTGGAATCGACAGACTGAAATTTAACCTTACAGTGCACTGGTAGCACTGTATACTAAAACATCATGTATGTTACAGAATTCCTTCTATTTATCTGAAGCTGAACAAAATAGCCCAATATGCTTACTTATTATGACTTTACTACATCTATGTGGGTAGAGCCCTTCCCAAATCTTCGTTCGTGAAGCCTAGCCATGAGTGAGTGAGTGAGTGAGTGAGTGAGTGACTACATCTACATTGATGCCATGCAAAGGTCATTTATAGAGAGAGATCTCTTTCTCCCAGTCCCTAAACACTTTATTGCACTGAACTTCTAAAAACTTTTAATCTCCAGAAATATTCCCTCCCTCCCTCCCTTTCCCTTCCTCTTGAGGATTATTTATTTCAGCAGAATTCATGTTAAAAAGTATTTTAGAAAATAGGCTTATATGCTACTTTGGGCAATTCCTAGTCATATTCCTATTTTGGGCTCCCTTTGAGAGACAAAAGGAGGTGTCCACTTTTGGGCTCCTCAGCTAAGAAAGTCATTGACACTGGTGACAGTCCAGTGGAGGGCCACCACGGTGATCAGAGAGAGAGAGCACTTGATATACAAGCAAAATCCAGATTTATTCAGTTGTGTGAAGACATAGCTAAGGGAGCATCTTATTTTTATCTTTAACTATCAAATTGAGTATTATAGAGAAAAGCAGGACCAGACTCTTCTCAGAGTTGCATAGCTAAGAGATGAGACACAATGGACAGAAGGTGCAACATGAGAAAGGCTAATTAGATATAAGGAAAAACTCTTTCACTGTGAGGTTGCAAAGGTGCCAAGAAAAGCTGAGGGGTCTCTGTCCTTGGAGACAATGAAAATGCAACTGGATAAGGTCCTGTGCAACTGGATCCAACTTTGCTGTTGGATCCCCAGAGGCCCTCTCCAACCTGAATTATCCTGGGATTTCATGTCAGTATTCCATATTATGTTCACAAAGTATTACTTTACCTATCAAGGCTGGCTGGAATAGTTGGGGCATAATCCCAAGTAACTTCTTCTGCAGCAATGAAATATTCCCAGTTTTTGACCATAAGACGTTCCTTATAGGAGAGATGACTCTTCTTCACCTCTTTGTCCCCACAGTCTCTTACAGTGAGGTAACCATGCATTCCAGCTAATTGAGAAGAAACAGTACCACAGTGATTTCCCATTTGACGAGCTCTTACCACTCCAACTGTGTTTCTCATTCCTTTAGCTAAGGCTGCCAGTAAGCCTTTGTTCATCTGACTGCCATCTTTTTGGGCCTGAAAGCTACTTTTTCCTGTTTCCCCCCTACCCCAAACATATCTTCAGCTCTTATAAGACAGACATTTCTCTCATATTTTAAAACACTATTGCTGAAAGATAGCACTTTCAGACAATAACAGCAAATATTTTCAACAGATTGAGTTGCCCTTAGCTGAAATTACTCAATTTCTCAGGAAACAGGTGGTTCCTTACTCATTTTATAATGGTGCTTATCTGAACAGCTCACAGAGACTTAGATGCTGGAGTATTGATTCACTGGTTACTCTGTGACCTGCACACAGCAAGTAAGTCTTTTAGTTCATCATACATTTTTAATTTCAACAAAATGCCCTGTTCTCCAGTGCTTTCTTAGGGAAATTACAAAACCCCCTGAAACAGATTAACTGTACTGTTGCAAAACAGTAGAAGCTATTTGGGACATAAACAAGAGAAGGACAACTCTACAGGTGCCTAATAAATAGATGTTTTCTTGCCTTGCAGGTGCTTTTGGACAAGAGAAGATATGAGCCACCTTCCTTCCTCAGTCACTGTCATGTTTACTGTGGTTGATGCTCCTCCCACCAGGTTAATGGTAGAAACTCGGTGATGTCTTTGCTCCATGGACTGGCCATTGATATGAATGGAGAAAATTTCTGGCTTGGAACTCATTCCTATCAAGTGCCAGCTAATGTTGTCATAAGCACAAGCCTCTAAATCTGAAAGAGACACAAGAATAGCGTTCAGAATACAGGAAAATCATTAAAGTTCCCTATGTACACTAAGTTTGAAGTGAATCTTCACTCAAAACACTAAAAAAAAAAGAAATCTGATTCCTGGGATCACTGTTTGCAACAAGATGAAGTTTCAGAAGGTTGTAAATGGAACAGATACCAAAATGTTGTATGTTAGTGAAAGATAGGTGTTTACATCTTATGTGGAAGTGACAACCTGACTTACAGTGAGGTGGCACAAAAGGAGTGCCCTCTTTTGGAAAGCTGATCTGTCCTCATTTGGGGGGTGAGAGGAGGAGCAGGGCAGGGAAGGAGATGAACAAAGCAAGGATCCAAGCTAAAGAATGACATGGTATCTAGTGACAGTAACTACCCTAACCAATGTTTGCTTAAAAAACCCCTTAAGACACTCTTTTGTATTTGCTCAATGGATGGGAGAGAGATATGAAAAGTAGTTCCTTAGGAGAACAAGGGAAAACCACTAGCAATAAAATAGCCCCATTACCATCTTCCTAGTCTTCTCACTTACTGGTAATTGACTTTCTACTTCCAGGAAGTTCTTCACCTAGAATGTTCTATATGCTGTAAAAAAAATAGTTCTCTTAACCACATTACTCTCTCCCCATCAGCTGAGTAAAAAATTGAGGGAATTTAATTTCTTTTTAGAGTTAATAATCCTGTTCTTCAAGCAGAATACTTCTAAGAAGTAATCTTATTGTTCCTATCAGCAATTGGTCTTGACTTCCTTCCAGCAACACAGCTTTTATTCTAGAATTTAGATGCTCACAGACACATTCTAAAAAAAGGCTACAGCCTTTTTCTACCATTTCTCCACATTCCTATTTACATGCATGAAAAGCAAATAAAGGTAATATTCAATGTTCATCAGTGTTAATTTCATTTCACACAAGCCTGAACAGTACCTGGTAATGTTCCATCAGTATAGCCATTAATTGTGTACTTGACTGATGCTGATCTTTGCCAACTCTTGTTTTCATCAAACACACCAAACATCAGTACATACTCCCTGTCAAAAAGTTTCTGTGACCCATCCTCATTTAGGCTTCCTATGAAGGAGAAACAACAGGTTTCAATTTGAAGCAGAAGTAAAGCAGTTTTCACATCCATGCAGTTGCATTCATGTATATTTAACAGCTTGTTCCCCTGTTACCATGTACTGGCAGAGCTTGACCAAAATAAGACCTCGAGAACGCTCATAACATGATTTTATTTCTGAAAGTACTTTTGGGTTGCCTAACCACAAAATCAAAAGTCTGTAATATCCCAGAAGAGATAAACAGCATGCAATGAATTGTGTCAGACAATTCTGGCAATGTGTTGTAGGCATTGCCTTAATGAATGGGAGTGCCAAACACCTTCTGTTCACAATCAGGTGCTGCCGTCCCTTTTGAGACTGTGAGGCACAGAGAAGAACGATGGCAGAGTCACCAGCAGTGTGAACAGTACCTTTTCAAGAACTACACTGAGGTCATCGGCACCTTTAAAAAGCTTAGAACTCAGCAAACAACATTTACATACAAAAGACTTCAACATACTGCTGAAATGGATCAGGTACAATAAATTGTCCAGTTGATTTTGTGATACAGGTGCAAATTCTATTGAGAAGCAGAATTCATTCTGGACATGTCACACAGAACTGGTGTTATTTTACTGATTCTTTCTGCGGATTGCTCACATCAAAAACTTCCATTTGCTACTTTCAGTACATAATCTAGTCCCTCTGGACTGCAGGAACTCAAAATTTGGGAACTTGTTGATAATTCTACTTAGGAAAAGAGGCAGTGGAAGCAATTATCTTTAATACAATCCCTTTTATTTATGAGAGGCTACAAAGTCCTGTTTTCTTTCACAAAAGAAGTCTCAAATCAACAGAGGAATTTATTTACTTGTCATGCAAAGAACATTCAGGCAGTGCTTTAACTCAAAAGTCCACTTCTTACAACCTTCACCACCTATGCTGCTCTTAATGTGTCAGGATGTGATGAGTTGACCGCAACGAGCAGCCAAACACACACACAGCCACTTCAATGCCTTCCCATCCTCAATAGGACAGGAGAGAAAACAGGAAGAACAAAAATTAGTAAACTCATGGGTCAGTAAAGATAGTTCAAAGGTGAAGGAAACACGGATAAAAAACCAGCAACACAGAAGAAATCACTCATTATCTTCCACAAGCTGACAGACGCCCAGCCAGTCTCTCAGGAACAGCCACCCTGGAACTCAACAAGTCAACACCCCCCCCTTCTCCCCACCTTGCTGCTTCTTCCTCTACCTCCATTTTTTATTGGATAATGATGTTGCATGGTAAAAAATATCCCTTTGGCCTATTTGGTTAACCTGTCCAGACAAGTCCCCTCTCAACCTCTTGTCCACCAGCAGCCAACTAACTGGGGAGGTCTGAGCAGGAAAAAGAGAAAGCCTTGACACTGTGCAAGCTGTGCTCAGCAGTAGCTCTAGCATGGGTGGGTATATTATCAATGCTATTTAGCCACAAATCCAAAACACAGCACCATATGAGCTGCTGTGAAGAAAATTACCTCCATACCAGGCAGAACAAACACACAGATAATATTGCACACCTGCCATATACAGGGTCCAGTCAAAGCAACTGTGTTCAGAAATCTTAAAAATGTGCATAGTGAGCTGTTTGTCTTTGCTCTAGCTAGAAACATATGGTCAAATTGGCTTAAAGGTACTGGTCACCCAAACATATTCAAATTCATATCCAGCAGAAGCCCACAATATATGCATGAATTCGAGAAGCCTGAAAAGTAAGTAATTTCAAAGTAATTGTCCAGATTAGCTCCACCAGTATACCATGAAATGCATATAATCACAGAAACACAGAGAAAGAAACGAAACCCTAAGAAATTAGGAAAATAACAAGTCCTAGATAATACTAAAAGCACCAATTCTCAGAAGGAAGATAATTAATAGTAATGCCACTCCTTTAAGGTGATATAAGTAGGTGTGTTCTGCAATTAAATGGGTATCTATCAGTCAAGAGAGTGTTCTTGTGTAACCCCACACCAAACCAACTTTATGTTTACTTTCAGGAAAGCTTTGAGGTCCAAGTCCATGCAGTCTACAGTCTATACAAAATTTTTGACTCAAACTGCAGGAAGAGGATCGAGCCAAATAACTCACAGTGCTTTCACTATAACAAGGATATACAACTTGGAAAAACTTATAATTTCAGGGACCAGCAAGAAGTTTAAGTAGCTTACAGGTTGGCGTACTGTTTCAAATGTCCCTCAAACCAGTGGTATGTATCTAGCAGCTATTTACAAATCCTACAAGACACCAGATTAGTGGAGATGGAATTCAATGGTTCAGACTGCTAAAATCTAAAGCCTCTGATTGCATGCAAAAACAATTTTAAGACTTATAATCTGTTCAAATTTGTCCATATTTTCAAATGACTAGCAAAAGACACACTGCTCTGCAATTTTAAGCTCTCACAGAAGAGAGAATGCTACAGGCTCTTGATCAGATAGCCTTTAAAAGGCATAGGTAAAACTATTATTTCTTGCCTTATTCTCTGAAGTGGCTGAACCATTTTGAATGAAGTTTTAAAAAGTATATATTCTAAGACAGGAAATTTCAGGTCATATATTTAGCAGTTAAGCAACTGAAAATGCAATCAATACAGACAAATGTACCTATTTAATAATGCTCTCTGCACATCCTATAATTATAGGATGCATGAAAGCTGGCATTTAAAAACTTTAACATCTAAAAGAATGATGTTAAAACCCATTTATTTTACACTGAATGTAAAGATGTGAAAAAGAAAATAATGTATCTTTCCTCAATATCATACAGCCTTAACTTTGTTAAGAAATGAAACTGTATTACCTCATGGTAGTCTTAAAGCATTTCATTACCTTTCTTACAGATAAGCAGTGCTCCAATCAGACCAGAGTTAAAATCCATTGCCATGTTCACATGAGAATAATAAGCATAAGTAAGACAAGGAAGATCAGCTTCTCTTGGACCAACTTCTTCTGATATATCCCACACATATGTGTAGACCTGGCCTGGAAGTACAGCATCATCTCGTTTTTCTGCAGATGATGTTCTGTCATCATACAGGGAGCCTGCCAAGAAAAGAGTCAGTAGGGTGGCATGAAGACAAAGAGCAATTAAAACAGCTGGAATATCCTCCTACAATCAGTTCCAAAAGCTTTGTGTCTTACTTTGTGAAGTATCTTTGTGATACTTCAGCTTCAAACAGATAACTCGTGATTCCACTCACACTGGGAGAGTCACTATTCCACCATCCTGTTTCTTACAGATGAAAGATTTCCTAGAACTGTCATCACTGTCAAAAGGTTGGGCTCTTCATTAGTCTGACTAGGCTTAGGATGGCATGAAGCTTCGGCCACTGCCCACTGATGCTCTGCAGAGGAATGCTGCTCACTTTGTCACCTTCCTAACTGTCATAAAGCTACTGTGTGGGCGGCATTGCCTTGCTGCCTTAGGCCTTTTGTACACTGCATTTCCAGATAATGAGCAGTAATGGCTCATATCTGTTCCTGCCATATCCAACAGATTTGCAATATGACAAAGGGGAGCCAGAGAATCAAAATCCTAGGTGCAAAAGGCACATTAATAAGTCAAACTGAACTGCCTATCACTTCCCATGAGATGTTCTGTTCAACTCCATGAGATGGGGTTGCAAAACTCTTTTTGTACCCACATAGCAAACAAAGCCTTGAATAAATTTGTAAACTGCAGGTCAGAGCTCTGCCTCAGTACCCAGGGCAGGGCAATCCAAGAAGCATGAGCAATCAAACTCACTTTGTGCTGGTGCAGACATTTTACTGTCAATTTAGTCATAGTTTATGATCTCTTTTTGCTTGTCTCATGAGGGTTCCAGGAGCAAAACACCACAAAGCTGAGCATTAAATGCTGAGTATCACAGCAGCATGATCAGCACCGTTAAATGCCTTTGCCAATAATGCCTTGACATATGCTATTGAAAGGGATTTGGAAAAGGTTTTAACATCTGTATTTAAGAGTTTACATGTCCTGAAATAAAATATTTTGCAATTACATGGGGGTGCACCAGATGACCTCTAGAAGTACCTTCCAACCTTAACCACTCTGTGATTCTGTGGAACAGTGTCAGCACACAGGCAGCTGGTCAGGAGACTGCACATGTCAGGTGACACTAATATTCCTAGACACTAATATTCCTGGACAGTGTATTATTAGATTCTAATAATACACTGATGAACAAGAAAGGAGCTAACAATGGATGTGAAGTTTCAATCCAGGATCAACACATATTTGTGCTACATGTATCCTCAAACATCCATCTGGACCTCTCTCAATATTTCATGCAGTACTTTACAAGTAAATGAACAAAACACAGAGTTTTTACAGCATTTACCTTCTTCATTTTTGCTGTAAACTAGGCCTTGGGGATGAATACTGACTGGCTTATCAGCCATATTTTTAAGGTGAACTACTAGAGTATCTCCCACTTCAGCACGCAGAGTTGGTCCCAGAAGTCCTGTAGTTATTTAAGATAGAGGAAAATATAAGCAAAGCAGTATGGTTAGTGTAAAAAAGAATTCTCTCCCCCATTAGGAAATATCAGCTCTCAAAGTACAAGTTGCAAAATTGATACAAAGAATGTAATACCACTGCAATGAAGATTTACCTGTAAAAAGGCATATGGGGGTTTAAATCCTGCAGCTCTTAGCCAGGAATGTTATAAATTGTATATCTTGTAACTTGCAGTTAAAAATCACAGGAAATAATAGATTGGGGGGGGAAGGGAAGTTATTTCCAGTTGCAAAAAAATTATCAAAAGATTCATGTTGAGGTTCATTAGAAATTTATAGCTATTCTTCATATACAAATTAATTAAACAGTTTTAGGAAGATGGACATTTTACAGTTAAGGACGTTAGAGAAAGGCATTCAAGCACATTTCTCTGAGTAGCACTCTCAATGCCAGAAGTCACAGAACAAAAAGATTTTTCCATCCCAAAATGTTATCCAAATAAATAATCAGATCCATGTTGCAAATTTCTTGAGGCATTTCCTGCAAAAGGTTTCAAGAGGAGCTTCTATCCCTACTCCCCATGTTGCAAAAATAAGCAATGGATGAAACTGCTATGACAAATGTTGGCTTATTAGGCTCTTTTCTTGTAAACTATTTTGTAAATTAGAAAGAAGCAGATTTGGAAAACATGGGAGAACAAACAAAACTGAAAGGAATCAGATCATAGACTAGGTCTTTCAGGGCAACTTGTCATAATTTCATATCAGCAACCTCACACACATTTACTTTGAAATCTAAA
>NW_020897715.1:11268840-11463442 GCF_003984885.1 Neopelma chrysocephalum
ATAAGCATTCTGCCTAAGTACCAGAACACAAGTACCATGCTTATGTATGGCATGAGTATGAGAACTTCCCTCCATCCACTTAAAGCATCTGCAAGCAGTAACAGACACAAAGGCAAGGGGACATCTTTCACACTCATCCTTGATAAGTTTTTCCTTTTCACTGATCTATCAGAAACATACTTAGCCTCAGGCCTTGGGCTCTTTCCATGTGAATTTATAGTGACACCATTGTGACAGTGCCATACAAATCTAAATGCATATGGGAAGTCTCATCAGATGTTGAAAACAAAGGGAGCAACTTTGTACACTGCAATTAATTTGCAGACAGCCACAGCCTCTGAGAGTCCAGCCTCTCTACGGCCTTTGAAAGCCTCGTGCACTGTGGAGACCTGATCCTCTGTGCTTATTTGGTTTATGTGCAAACAATGGACACAGAAATACAACCTTGCTTAGCTTGTCCCTGGATTTAAAACAAGCAACAAACAAAAATACTCAGAACATTTCCTTCCTGTTTACCTGCAAATGTATTTGCTGGCTTTTCTTTTTTAAAATCCCCTTCATATTCTCTGTAAGAAATTTTCTTAAACACAGGATCTGGGTGTTCCAATCTGAAACCAAAAGAGTTACAAAAAAAAAAAATTGAAAGGACAAAGATTCTAAGAGATGCCATTGCTGCTTCATGGATATTCTCAGAAGATGAAGCCTGGAATTACATTTAATCACTTGCACATTTTGCTGAAGGCAAACCACACAGTCCAACTCTTTGTAGTGTCTTCTTCCTTCTTACACTATTGAAACTGTGATGTTCCTGAGCTAGATCATTTCATATGGGACATTCAATTACAGTACCTAGCACAGTTCACCCCTGATTTTGCTGGTGGTTTCTGTAGGTCTTCTTGATTCTGGGACGAAGATATCTTTGTTTTGTCCAAGACACAGATGAAGATGTCTCGAACATGCTTAAACTAGAAAGCATCTGACAAAACACAGTGAAAGAAACGTGACTTTCTTTTTACCCAGCCCCATGCTTGAACTTCAAGACTCACTAGAAGGATTCTACAACAGCATTAATAGCAAGTTCCTGTCACAGCAATGACCTTGGAGGCAAGCACAAAATTCTTCTCTGACAACAACTAGGGATCTCACAGCAAGTTAGAAAATGAGAAACACTGCAAGTGCCCTCAGTCTTCTTACATAAATAATTTGGCACCCAGTAGACCACACAATGTTTTCTTAGAAAATATTTAGGCAAACAGAAGGAAACCAGCACACCAAACTGTTGTAATGGAAATAATGATGAGAAGAGGGCTGGAGGGATAATAGCCTTTCACATTTATTGGTTGATTTATTTTAGTATGTATGATGACTGAATCCAACAGTAATTCCACTTGCTTTCTTTGCAATGCCCTTTCAGTCACATTTGACAATAGGGAGCTGATGGTCTGCTCAAGCACGGAGAAGCTGAGCAGAAATATCACAGAGACTTGTTCACTTCAGTGACATCCAGGGTCCATAAGGGGGAGATCTCTTTTTGAGAGATCTTCTGTAAATTCCTCTGTGACACTCACTCGCAACAGCAGAATCAGGCAGAAGCAGGTCGTGTTTCAATCCATTCCCCACTTGTTAGTCACTGATAAAATTTTGCTTAACTGTTTAAAGAGAAGGACCTGATCCATAACCTACATTGACAAGTGCTGCCCTAACGTGGCAATGTTCAATAGGATATGCACGTAAGACCAAGGGGTGAAAGAGGAAATTTATCAGTGGTAATTGTACAGCTAGAAGGAACAAAATACATAGCTCACTAACACTTCAGAAATCTCAGACTGCAGGCATAGTTACGTAACTTTTAGGAACTGCAGCAGCAACACTGCATGCACAGAATAATACATTTTCACTTTGCTCTGAAGTGCCTTATAAATATCACTTGTACATAGTAACAAACCTCTACGAAGGTAAGACCGACACTCAGAGAAGTTAGGTATCCTTTTCTAGTCTGTATTATCAGAAAATTAAGAAAATAGTTCAGGAAGAATCCATTTTCTTTTCAGCCTCTCTTCAGTTATTTAGAACTAAAAGCAGCAAAGTATCAGATTCTTACAATGTATTTAGACATTCAGTTTGTACTGAAACTAGCACAAGTTACATATCCCAATGCCTTTGGAATCCAAGCCATTAGCTTTTTCTTAGTGAGTATCTTTGTGTTGGGTTTTTTGGGGGGATGTTGGTGGGGGCTTTTTTGTTTGTTTGTTTGTTTTGTTTTTAAGTTAAATTTCTATAAGCTCTACAAAATTTATTGGTCATTTGCGATGGGACTTGCTCTAAATATTTATGACAGATAACTCAATAGGCTTTGTGTATGAAATATTCCTGAGTTATCCCAGAGTACTTCAACTGAGGTTTGAGACAGTCTTGTGAGTCTGTACTGCATGAAACAGTCTATCCACAACGTGACATTTAACAAAACAGCAGTTGATGCTTATACTGATTTACTGAGTGCAGAAGGGAATGAAGTTCTAACTAGTAAGTTCACATGCCCAGGTCAATACTTAAATGACATTTGGCTTCATGTTCCTACATTTAAATCCTATTTTCTTCTCTCTTGCCAGTTTGACATTATGCTTATACCAGCTGTGTTTAATTTCCAAGTGGGGTTTTAGAAATCACAGAAACTTTGTTTTAATTAAGTCTTCAGAAAAAGAACAGTTATAAAGTCACAGTCTGAACTGGAAATATCTTTTCCATATTATCCCAAAATGCAATACATGTTTAGAAGAAAAAAAATTACAAATGAAAAAAATAAGGAAAACAAGTAATTCACCAATATATATAAAAAAGCAGCAGCATCCAAATACACTTTCAATGTAGGAGAACAAGTAATTTTTAATTAATTTTAATATTTAATTTTTAGTAATTTTTTTGCCCAATTTAAGCAGAATTCTAAATTACATTCACATTCTGTACTCTGTAGCATTGTACTTGCAGTGTTTATAATCCTAAGGATAATAGTGGTAAAACAAATAACATATTTTATATGCTTGATTGGTGTATGCAGGTAGGCTGGCCATGCTGCAATGCCCTCTGAAAAAAATGAAATTAGTAGTTTCACTTAACAAAGTGTAGCAATGCTTGATCCTTTACTCGGTAGAACTGAGGACATACATTTCACAAAACTACTGAACAACTCAGAAACAACATAGCTAGTTCCAAAGTTCATCAGACTTTGATTTAAGTGAAAGTGACAGTATACAAACTGGAACATATTTATTCCTTCAGCAAATTCTAAAACATGAAAATTTTTGAAATCTTACAAACCATGGCTCAACTTAACATTGCTCAAAATCCATATACCTAAAATAAATACCTTAGAAAACCATGAACAACAAGCATTGACCTACACAGAAGATGACAAAAGCAAGACCTGGAACATATTTAACAAAAGCACTCTGAAAATATAAAAATAATTCTATCCACTAATGAAGCAAATAAAAAGGAGCTTTTAATACTTCACTGGCTCTAGTTCAGATCATGCTGTTTAAAGTAAACCAAGCTCCTCTGAATTCAACAGGCTCTAAAGTCCTCCTGGGCTCTAGAATTCCACAGGAGACGGGAGACACAAACCACTTTTCAGTCACAAGGGAGGACTAGTTTTATCCTTCTTATTCTGTACTTTGTTACCTGGACTTTTCCTCAGATTCCAGTTTGTAGGTCCAGCTAGTGATCTGAGCAGCTATATAGTGCTCCCTGACCTTCGCAGCTCCCGCCACACGCTTCTCTGAGTCTGGCCACCACGAACCCAGCACAAGCAAGAGAAACAGACCCATGCAGTGCAGTGTCATGGTACAGATGCCTGTTGATGCTGCTCTGGAGGACAAGGCAGAAGCTGCTGCTTTTATTGCTGTTGCTGCTTCTAACTTCCCCTCAGAAATGAAATAATTATGATGCAAGAGAGTAACAGCATTTGCTACGCTCAGGTCATTGCTCTTCACCTCCTCCTCCCCTTACCGACAGGGATCCAACAGAGATAAAAAACTGTTTAAACTACCTTCCTTCCCCTCCTCCACATCACCTTCAGCAAGGGACAAGCACCAAGGAGGAGCAGCCAAAGCCCCACTACAGACTGTGGTTGGGTCACTGTGTACTGAAGCAGCAGGATATCAGAGGCAGAAGACAATTATTTGGATTACTTCAATTACAGGATGTTTGATTTGCATGGTTAGGAAGAAGGGGGGGGCATATTTTCTGTCTTCCCAGAAAACAGAAACCCAGCACATGGTTGGCATTGATGGAAATTTCCCAGGTAGATGCTACACTTCCTAAGAAATAATTCCCAGTTTAAAAGCAAAATGCTGAGGCATTAGGTGTGGGAACTAGAAGTGGGTGCAGAGCTAAATCTAGTTCAGATCACCATGTACTGCACACTCACAGTAGCAAGCCAATAACCTTTCCAAACATGTTGTCAGCTTCAGTCTGGTTCCCACTACACTCCCAAATACCTCAGGTAACGGGTAATGAATGGGCTTCTCAATGGCAGCTAACAGGTCAGCCTGGAGACTTTTCATCTAGTCTTGACTACGGTCTGTTGACATTTATCTAATGAGAAATCATTAGGAAAATACCTTTCGATAAGCTCATCACTGATGTCACAAAAAATGTTTCCCTGCTTTTGCCAGTGCTGAGAAGTTTGTCAAAACAAGAAAATTGTTGATCATGTTTCCTGCATGCTCAATTACTCAAAAAAATAAAAATCCCTATCTATTTTTTTCATGGACAGAAGATGAAAACAATTTTTCAATAATGTTTTGCTAATGTTTTCATGAAAAAAATACCTAAACCCTAAAATCAAAATAATTCTACTCCAGAACTAGACAAAAAGGACAACATTTTCTCAGAGTACTTCTAAAGAAAACCTGACCAATTCTTGATATACTGTTTAATAGCAGAATGGCCTAACTAGCAGCTTGGTTAATTCTATCCAAACTGTATGATACCATATGGCCTTAGAAGAAATAGGGAAGATGGTTGGGAAAAAAAAATGATGAAGACAAATAGCTAAATGTTCCCTACCAAACTTCAGGGTCATTTCATACTAAAACCTGAAAGCAATTATGATCACCTAGACAGCATAAGACTACAGACATGGTGGTATATTTATCACTTTAAGCAAGTCTTCCTGTGCTTCTGTCTAATGAACTAAGTGTTTGCATTTGGAATTTCCACTATAAGTAGATTTCGAATAATTCTTCCCTGTAATAAAAAGCTATAATATTGCAGGCTAAAAATTAATACCCAGAATACCTGTTTAATCCCCCTTGCTTTGTGTCTGTGAGCTGGGCATCATTAAAGCTGACATCAATTTGTTATTTCTCTTTTATCAATTTTTATGAATTTGGGAGTTGTATTTTTAAATTTCTTAGTCAATGAATAATGCAGTATCAATCTAAAGGTAAAAGGAATTACTTTTTTATGGGTGGCTGATAATATTGACCGTTTAAAGAACAGTATAAAATTAGATTATATATACTTTCCATTAAGCTACATTGATTACCATGTATTACCCTTTTTTAACGCTTTAAGAACAAGCAGTCCAACACTGGCTACTTGCTTTTTTTCTCCTCTTCCCATGCTCCTAGTATCAATATGAAATTGAGTTGACTGAAATCATCTTGGTCAGTCTTGTTGTTTTTTTTTTCTTTTATTTAAGCTGCTACATCACATTGTCTCTAGGCTTTAGGAAGTTTCACAGTGTTCTGAAAATCATTATTTATAATCCAAAGATTTTGTTCCCTTTTCCCTGACCGTTAATTTCTAATATCTGCAATTATATCCTCTTGTCTGATGTGGTGAAAGTCTAAAACATACATATAATTTTTTTAGTTGGCACTGGTTACCTGCAAGCTAATACTATTAGTCACAGGACAAGTGACTACAGAAGATGTTCTTCAGGCTGAAGTCTTCCAAGATAATGCAATTTTATTGGCAACTCATATATTTAGCTGTTATCTTTTTTCTACTTCACGACATTGCACATGTTGCAAACTTCATATTTTATCCCTATTGCCTACCCACATGTTCAAATGTATATTACATTTCACCAGCAACATCAAAAGATCATGTCATCAAAGGCCATGCACAGAGGAGTGTGCGTCTAGTCCAGGCTGGCAAGACAATCTCTGCAGCACAATGAGCAATGCTGTTCCCAAAGCAAAGAACTACCTTTGGGATGTACAGAAATGCCAAATGAAAACAAAGCATAAGCAATACCTTTTAACACTAAAAGTGGGTCTGCATCTTCTAACTGGGTGAGGGTACTGTCTGTTCTGACACCTAGTAATTATAATCTTGATTCTTGTTATGCTACATGTGAAATCATCTAGAAGAGGATGCTCCCAGTCCTGCTCTAAAGCTGACCTGTAAAATTAACTGGCATTGCCAGTTTTTCACCCAGAACAGCCTAGGCTGAGCCTGAGCAATTAAGAACAGATCTTTCCAAAGAGTGGAAGAGTAGTGATATGCAACTTACTGCAAATTATACGTTATGACCCACAACAAACTTGGTTCTACTTCATCACAAACACTATCCTAAGTGCCAGCAGGCACTCATATCCTGATGGTTGCCATCAGTTTTCACAATTGTATTACGGTGATGAAGAGGGAGACAGAGATCATATAGAGGGAAGAAAAGGTTGTAAAACAATTCTGGAATTGGTTGCTAATAATGCCCCAGCAGAGATCTATCTCTCTATCTCTCATCCAAACACACGAATCAATGCACAGTGGTCCAGCGAGCGCACTTTGTTTAGTGCAGAGTGGACGGATTTCATGGGCAAACAAGGAGTTAATTATTGATCAGCAGTGAACACGTGCTTCTGAAGTAGGTAAAAGACAGAGGGGGCACTTACCAAATCATCCAGGCAGAACTGGGAACAGAAACCATCCAATGAGTATCTTCACTTCTGCAAGTAGGCACTAAAGCCAAGAAAGGTTAATCTGTGAAATAGCTCATTTCAGAAGTTTAAAGTAGGTGTGCCATGTCAAAAACCACATGAGCAGGCAAAAAGAAAAGATGGCAGAAAAACTTTGGCTTTCTTTCAGATAGCAACTTATACAAAAGGAAGATGTGTATGTGTTTTGGTGACAGCCCTCACAAGAACACATTCTGTTAAGGGAAGGCAGGCTGTGTGACTTCTGTGTTCGTAAACACACTACAAGGTAGTAAGAACCCAGAAGGGTGTTTCATATTTCCCTGGCACTAAAGGGCTCAAGAAGACAGATAATCATGTTGATTTAAACCTAAATACATTCACAAGTTTTAAACCTGTATTTTTCCTTAGGAGAAAAGCAGGCATCCTTTGTTAGAATTGAGTGTTTCTCCAGTCAATGTTTGCCAAACCAATTATTTAGCAGGACTTAAAACTATTTGCACAGAAATGCTGAATTCAATGCAGTTTCAGAGAGAAAGAAATGTGTTTATTTTCAAAGTACTATAAAATGTAATTTCAGTGCTTTAACTAATTTGTCTAAGACCATTGGCTCATGGTCTGAAAAAAAAATCCTTTTAATGGACAAAAAGAGAAGAGGATATACTAGCTTCCTGTCTTCAAAAATTGCATTAATGATGTGTCATTCAAAATTTTGGACTGACCCAAATCAAATATTTTTTTTTCCCTTCTGTGTCTTTAATTTTCATCAGAAAATTTCCAGTTTGGCTCGAGAAAGAATTTTGCTCCTACTCAATGTTTGTGTTCTCTGTGTTCCAGTTTGTCTTCTTTACTAAGAGATTTCTGTATTTGCCCAGGCTTACAACTGATATGCAACACGGGAGCAGCTGCCCTCATGCTAAGCCAGTCTAGCAGCATATTCAACTTGGATTTCTTTCTGTAGAGAATAACAACAGTAAGGGTATCAGTGCAACAGTTTGCAACTAGGAAGATTTGCATCTTTTTATCATAAAACTTTGCTGCAAATGAAACTGGATTATCAAAAACAAAAAGAGAGCCTCTTATCAAGTTGTATACATACCTACTTCCAACAATAGGTACAATATTCTGGACTAATTAAATTTTTCTTCTTTCATATGGTTGAATTTTCTACATCCAGGTTTGGGTTGTTGTTTTTTTTTTCAAATAGTAGACTTCAAACACTTCTAAGAAGTTAGTAGCAGAGGTTATTTTCCAATAGAAAAGCAGGTAGGTGTATTTCTTTCTGAAACATGAAATCAGTAAGCTTTTAGCATAAGACAGTAAATTGTATCTGTCCTTACAGACTTCACCACACAGACAAATTCAGGGCAGTCTAGTTCTCCAGCAGTGGCTCAGGTTGTTTGATAAACAAGCTGGTTAAACAAGCTCCATTCTCCCATATGTAAAAATGCAGCCACAGAAGGACAAAGTTGAAATTACCCTGTTTGTTTAAACAGTATTTCCACCCTCCATTATTTATAGCTTAGACTTCGATTAGACTTTTAGAAGACTAAATACAGGACTGAACTTCCCACATATTGCTTGGAATTTACTGCTTTGTTGTTTTTTCTCTTCTACACTTGTTTTCTTACCATAAGCAAGTATTTTTTTATATTTTAAAAGCATTTCATGTAAATTGAGGACTAGGTATCTGAAGTTTGACCATAGAGCTTGTGATGTTTATTATTTTACACTTCTGTGAGGTTACCCCCTTTGCACCACAACCCATTCCTTGTGCATAACTTTCAGATTCAGTACAATCAAAATTTCACCCACATCTTTGCTGCATGCAGCACCTGTAAAGGGGAATGTACTCCAAGTCCAAGACCAAGAGAGAGAGATCTAGAAGGCAAATAAAGAGCCACAAGAGCTGTAAGATGTGCAGTAGGAAAGTGGATTGCAGCACAGCAGAACTTCTCAAAAGGTATTCTGAGGCAGAGACAAAATTTAGACCATTAATGACCACGTAGGATTTGACAGAAGCTATAACTGAGGTTTACTATTATGTTTGCATATGTTTATAGCAGTTCCTACAGCAGCAATATTCAGTTCTATCAGGAATTGTAAGTATTAGTCCCAAAAGGAGGACTAAGGTACAGTACAACTGCTGCAAGTGTACCCAGGTCAAATTTGCATGCTCAGGTGCAGTCACTTTGATATGCAGCCAAGCAGAGCACCACATATGAGTCACCAAGCTTTGGGTTTTGTCACACCAGACATTTCTGTGCTAAGAATGCTATCGGGCATTAAATATCATGGTGCTGATGGAAGCCATTGGCTAGTTCTCTTCAGTTCTGCTGTGCCTCTGTTGTTCTGCTTGGGTCAGAGAAAAAGGCCTTCATTGGTTTATACTTTTTCTTAAAAGAAAAATAAAAAAATCACACCACTTACTTCCATCAACAGCCTGACAAGGAAGAATGTGATATTTGACAACTCACTGGAGACTGGTGAAACTAATTCACCTTCCTAAAGACGAATAGACACCTTTTAGGGAGAAGGATGTTTCAAAAGATTATGACAGAGCAGAGGAAAAAATATACATCATCATTATTAGTTATTTTAAGTCCTACTCCCTCTCTTTGCTCCCCTCCAAACTCCCCTCTTTATTGGGTGGGGGACAGCTACTTCCTTTGTAACCAGAAAGCCCAAAACGTCTTTGACATTAGTATGATAGGAAAAATCCTATGGCATGACTCAGTGGGTGTGGTTAAGTTTTAACAGGTTTCAGCTCACTTACATAGACATTGCCTAAGATATAGTCCAAAAAAGAGGAAGTGAAGATAGATATCAAAAGAGGAAAGCCAGTTTAAGCATAGAATGCAGAACTGATTACAGGCTCTCATGTAAGTAAGAGCATGGTACAGAGGACAGCCAAAACAGGGACCAGCTGTGCCAGGACAGGGACCAAACTTCCTACCCAACAGCAAATTCAGTCCACTGCAGACACCTAACTTCTGATTACCTTGCAGAATGCAAGGTGGATGTTTGGGAGACAAAGATGCTGTCCTAAAAGCCAGTTTAAGTGAACCTAATGAGTATAAATATATACAGATACGTATAGTGAGAGATGATGGTCCTATCCTCCCGTTTTCATCAATAAAAACCTTACATTTTACAGTGCAGAAAGTGGCTGCTGAAGCCTGGACACATCTGCAATATCTGAATTCATAAATAACTCGGTTTATGTTTACTTCAAAGAGGAAACCATGCTATTAGACTACCAATTAGTGCTGGTGAGGCACACAAATAATCAAGATTGAACCTTGCTCTACCACTGCAATCCTCTCCCTTTACCCTCAAGCTGTAATTTCGTCAATAAGACTGTTCTTGTCTTTATTAGAAGACGAACAGACTACATACCAATATTCCTGCTTTGTCTCCCAAAACATTCTATCTCAAAACACTAGTCTTGCTCAAGTGTAAATCTAAACCACCTTTCAAAGATTGGTTAGTTACAGTTATTTTAGTTTAAGATGTAGTCAAACTTTCCTAACAAGACAATCACTCATTTTGTTCAGCTACCAAAATCCTCCTCCACACAGAGGAAACATAACCATTCATAGCCAGGGAATAAACCCACATAACTATCAAGTGAATTTAAATAGGAGAGGAAAAAAAAAAAGAAAATTCACATTTTCAGGAATCAGCAATGAAGCTAAAAGTATTAGGCTTCTACTATAAAAGTAGATTTCAGTTTCCAACATACACAAAAATAGTCTTCTGATGAAAGGAAATTGAAGGAATCATGGAGAAAAAAAATCCCACTTCTTAGTGCAGCGTCTGTATCGGAATGAATGTGATTTATTTATATTACACACAAAGATTTTTATTAAAAAGGCTGGTAATGGAACATTTTATTTTAATGCATCAAGTTGATAAAAGATTAGTTACAGAAATTGTGTATAATGTTGTGTAAGTCACATGGATGGGTTATTTAAAAAAAGATTTTATAATTAGAGGAGTACATCTCTTATTTTAGTTACATTGTAAAGTGCCTTGTGTAGTCATATTCTATTGTTGGAATGACCGCCTGTACAAATTTCAAGAAAATAAGAAGGTACCTGAGTTACATGTTAAGGAAAATGTACAATAGCTAGAAATCCTGTAAAACAAAGCAGAATTCATGTTCAGTTATCAGCTCAACAGTATTTCTTGCTAATAGGAAAATAACACCTAGCAATTATGCAGTTAGAGACTAGGAAATTATACAGCAGAATTCTGGTAATGACATCCAATGCTTGACCAAATGTACAGATCTTCCTGTTTTAAGTTAAGAGAGGGAAACAGGAGCTATTTTCAATAAATCTTGCAGACACCACACAAACATTTACAATACTATTTACATACTTAGTATTTGTAAACAAACGCCAAGGTGAATTCCACTCAGCAAGGCTAATCCCTAGCTACCCTCCTGTAGTGGCAGGCAAAGCAGGATCCTCCTCAGTGTTTCAGTGGCTCAGAAAAAGAAATCGGTTTTCCTGTTCTGAACCATCCTTTGAAAGAGGTCCTTCCTGTTAATGAGTGCAGAGATTAGCCTTACTATCCTGAGCAGTCTGTCTTTGTAGAGGAGAATTCCCTTGTATATAGCACCTTCAAATGCATGTTGGGCCTGACTTTGCAGTCTGGAGTATGTTGGATAATTACAATCTAAAGTATCTCTCCATGAGGGAATGAGGCAGTCAGGGATCTGCAGAATTAAAATACATCACTACTTTCAATTGACTATTAAGTTGCATTGGTACTGTATATAAGTAAACTCTACTATTTTGATGTATCAGTCTCATGGACCATTTCTTCATAAACACACAACAACGAGAGAAATCGCACATTAAAAATGCCTCAATTTGTTAAGTAATAATAAAAAAAGTAATCAAAACCTTGAAAATAAGCTAATTGTAACTGTTGAGGAGTAGGGGACTTGAACTACCTTGCCAGATAGTTATTTTCCAGTTTAGTTTCAGTTGATTGCTGCACAAATTGAGCAAGTCTCAACTTATACAGTAAATGGGAATTTTACCAATTCAAGACCTACAGCTGCTCAGTAATTCCTTCCTGCTTGCTTTACAGCATCAAACAACACTATTCTGAAAGGACACACTTGCTTCTAACATGGAGGTTACTTCACTCAGAAAGCATAGCATCATTTACTACAAAGCATAACTAAGATAAGTCAGCTTGCTGAAAGAAAATTCTAATGGTGAAGCATTTGATATTGATGTACAGAATGGTTTCAGTAATTTTCATTGTCTTTTTGTCAGCTAAAGGTTTTACCAAGTTACTGCTCATGTGCAGAGTAGAAAATAATGGGACCTCTACATCTTTCAGAAATTAATTTCAGATTCAAAGGTAATACAAAGTTGTTCCAAGGAGTGATTATACTCCAGATGGAGTCTGTGAATCTCCAGTCTCACCCTCCTACACTGGGATCTCTGTTTCATGCTCACAGCTACCTCCTTCACATCCCTACAAAGAAGGGCTCAATTCTGTCCCTCCAATCCTACATGCTTTCCCCATTGCTCCTGCCATACACCACTCCTGGCTCCCCAGAGTGTTTGTACAACGGAGCTCATCCGAGAACTCTAGCAAGTGCCACCCCAAGCAGTTGTTCACTGCTTTCACACACAATTGCATTCCAGTTTAGGAACCTTGAGATGACAGCTCCTTACACTGGAGAAATCTCCATGAATCGGTGTAGTAACAAAAAAGGATACATATGAACTCCGAGTTCTCCCCCACCTTCTGCAACAGTCTCAATTATTTTCTTCATGACTTCTGCATGCCTGAAAAACAGATCAGAAAATATTTTAAGGAAAAACTAATGCCCTCTTCCTCTCAGTAAGATTAGGTTCTCTGCAAATCAAATAATTTTGGACTGTTAGTTTCAGAAACAGCAAGAGGAAATTTTCAGTTTACTGAGAAAATAAAACCCCAACAGTAACTGAAAGATAATACTAAGTGATGAATGTAACATTATTTTTAAAACTCCTTACAAGGAAATTAAAAAATGTTCCATGCCACAATGGAGACTGAGTGCCATACTGAGATTCAATACATACTTCTTGACACTAGTATAATTTTTAACTGGTAAATTCCAAGAAAGCCACCAGGTAAGCCCCCAGAAGGTAATTGTGACCAGCAGGAAGCCACCAGAAGTTCCCAGATTCCTCCTGAAGAAGATGCCTAGAAACTGCTGCAACATTCTTGTCTGCCTCTGCTGCACTCTTAAATTTGTAAAGCTTAAGAGGTTTCAAACACCAAAACAAGTCATAGTTTCATAGGCAGGTTAAACTAACCCTGCATAAATTCAGAACTGTTGCTCTAGGACTGTTTTAGGATATGGAGATTTTCTCTGGTGGTAACTTGGGTTCTATAACAAATCAACAAATTCTAAGGTAGTTTATTCTCTCTTGTGACTCTGTTATTGTAAAGCACTACGGAGGAGGATAAATATTTCCTCAGGTCACTAAGTTTTTACATTCTCATCAGTGACATACCCAACCTACTATGCAACATACAATATTTATGTATTCTGGGAATATAATAGAGAATTACAGAATCGCTAAAATTGGAAGAGACAGTTTTCATCTAGTCTAACCCTCCTTGCTCAACGAGCAGCAAACTAGAACAAATTGCTCAGGACCTTATCTGGTCTGGTTTTGAATATCTGTAATGATGAAGGTTTCAAATCTTTTAATGACCAGGTACAATTTGCAATGGTCTTGTGTTCAGTTCTTAAACCCCTTAAACCAGGGGCTGAAGAACATACTGTATTTATGTTTTATTTATATACTTGTGTCATGGCTTGAGCAGGCCCAAGTGGCGTACCACTTTGCTGTCTTGGACTCCAGCTCATACTGGAGCTCCAACATGTCTGGTACAGCAGCGCTCAATGGCGGCGTGACTTCATTCAAGCCACACAAACTCCCAGGTAGAGTAAGTAATCTTTCTTTTATCTATACTTCAACTTTGTTTTAAATACACGATTCCTTAGGCAATCTTTATCAGAGATGTCACACAGGGCTATGGACATCCACCTACACAGCACTGCCGGTTAGTGAGCAGCAGTAGTTTGAAATGCCCATCCTAAAACAACCTACGTGCCGATTGACAACAAGTTGAGCGGTAAGCAGAGTTTGCATAACTTTCTGACCACACTTTGATACCACTATGTCAATTTAAGTAGCTCACCAGCAACTGGCACTTAGCAGTTCCTCTGTAGTTAATTGTGCTGCCAGCAACTGCAAACAAGGAAGGAAGCTGTTGCAAAGCTACCAAGACACATTGTAAACAGGAACATGCAAGTCCAGGGAAATACTAAAGGTCATAATTCGTCATTTGCTCTTGATCTTTGCAAATCAACTAACCCCCACAGTGGATTCCAATTCTGGATCACCACGATGTCCGTGTGGAACACATGCCCTTTCAGGTGCCAAGGCCAGTTGCTTCTATACAGGAACTTGGCCACTGCCAAAACTAAAGTTTTGACCTTATCCATAACTGTGGACTATTTTTTTTCTGATGGCACAGAATACAGGTCACCTTGAAGCTATTAGAAGTCTCTAAGAGCATATTGGTTCAATTCATACATCTTAATGACATTTGTTCTTCTCTGTTTTCTAAGAACTAGTCAGATATCTGGAATTCTATAGTGGCCACAGTAATGGTCATTCTTACTGTCATACAATCATTCATGAAAAGCTTTGCAGGTGCTTCATAAACTTTGTAAAGCTTGTTTCTTATTTTCAGCTTCCTACTGTAAGAAAACTTGGAGGAATTAACATGAAATATGTACACACTACAATGGAAAGAAATATTTTTGGAAGAAATGTAATCTACAATATCTTGCTATCTAGAAATCTTTTTTTTTTAACTTCTGAATAAAAGTTCCCCAGAAATAACTTTTAACTCCAGATGACTAAATACACTATGTGCTTGTCAGTGTTCATTCCAGGATCTGTTTGTAGATGATTTGAGCTATCAAACAGATTACACATTTAAAACACATTAAAATCACCTAATTTACTTTGTGGTATATCAACCAATTCTTGAGGTGGTTCAAGTAACATAAAGGAGTTATTATTCATATCCCAACTCAGCAATGCTACTGTTCCTATTGAAAACAAATTGATATACAGTTTAAACCATACATTAAGGACTTAAAAATAAGTTGAAAGCAGCTAATTTCTTAGATTGATTATATGACCCTCTATGATCGTATCAGGAATGTTCACTTTCCAGCTGAAGAACCCCTCTTCTGCTTTGCAATTGACCAAAGCTGCCACTCAAAATATTTGGTTTTAACTTCACACTGAAATTCAGCACAGGTCTGGAAGGGAAATACATACCATCAGAAAGCAAGTGTAAAAAATAAAAGCTTTCCTGACATGTGGGGGAAAAAACCCTCATAACACCAGAAATTATTCATTCCCATAGCCTCCCACTACCTCCTGCCCCAGTTCAAAGAGATAAAAGGCCTTTGACAGGACTTTCAGTGTAGTGGACAACAACTAAAGCTTCCATAGCAGAGAGTAAAATGCAAGACATCTTAGGAGACTGTACTTTCAAGAAAAAAAAATTACCTATGAATTTGATTCAGTGTCTGTATCTGTTCACACACAATGAGACAGAAGGTATGCAAAAATCCAAGAAAGTCATCATTAGCAGTAACATCTCAGAACCCACAATAACATCTACTCTGCTAAGAGTAGATCACTGCTAAGATTCACTGCTCCTTACAGTTGCCTCTAGTCACTTCCTTACAGATATTTAGAGTACATAAGAAGGAAAAAGAGTTGAGAAGGCTATCACCATTTAGTCTGAAATGGAGAAAAATAAGCCCTCAGAATCAGTGTAAGTAATTACAGTTAAATTGTAAATGTGTTTAGTAGTAACTTGTTTAATAGTCCCTTCATAACACCCACATAAAAAGCTGAGAATTGTGATTAAAGCAGTTTACAGCAATTAATGAGGAAGTTAACTATGTTCCTCCCAGTACCATAAAAATGCTGACAAGAAATAAAACTTACAGCAGAGCTGCAAGATGAACAATTTTAACTAACTACTTAAAATAGAAGCTATCTCAAGCAGCTGACAACAGCATCCGACTGCTGTTTCTTTCCTTTCTCTGACGCATGACATGAGGATATTCACGTCACAAGAAACAGGTAAGTTAGTTTAGTATCATACAAATATCCTACATTACACAATTCTTGTGACATGATGGAAGCAACAGTGGTAGCTAAACACTGGTATTTCCTAGCTGAATTAAAAACAATAGTTTCAGCTATTACTTTTTACCTCAAAAACCCAGACCTTCTTATCTGTTAGCCTTACCAAATTAAAAAAATAGAATAGCTCACCTTGGAGAGTAAGAGAACATATACTTAAAACCTTCATTTTGGATATACTGTTGGCCTCTTTCTTCACAGTTTCAAGATTACCTTTTCAAATCTTACAAATGTTAAGCAGTTGCTGGTCAACTAGATTGCTATTTGAGAAGAACTAGACACAATGTTTCCTCCATATTTAAGATTAGCAGCAAATCTGTCTCACTTCATTATAAATCATCTCTTTCATTCTTAAAGTTGAAACAAGGCTCATGATGCAAACCATTTCTTCAAGTGTAGATGTGGATTACATAACAAAGGAACTGGCACTTCACTGGCTTCAGAGGAAGAAGTGAAAACGTGACTACAGAGCTCTCACCCACTAAGAGACTCAATCCAAATTCACAGATTAACATTACATTGGTTCTTACTCTGCAAAAGTATTAGCAAAGTTAAGCAGAGGCCACAGGCCAGTATAAAACCCACACTTCTACCCAGTCAGTGAGGGCGGTCATGCCCAAATATCTGGTCATTATGTTTCTTCTGAGAGTGCCCTCCCAGCCTGCATCCATCAACAGAAGCTTCTTCCCAACCAATTTATTAGCAGGGCTTCCAGAAAACACAAACTTTACTAAGGCCATGAATATATATCCTCATAATAAGATCAAAAGTTCCCTTGCTCTCTCAAAAGAATGGTATATCCTTCCCAAGACTGATGATCAAATAATGGCTTTGATTCAGCAAAACCTACCATAAGCTTGTCAAGAACAAGCTGATTATTTGACACCTCAACTAGTGATAAAGACCCCTGACATGTTTCTTTAAGTCAAAGGAAATTAAAAGACTTAAAGGGGCAATCTGAACTTTTAAAAAAAAAATATACGCAATATTACAAAGGGTGTCTTTTTTTAAAATGAGATAAAAGCCCAAACTCATATCTCCAAGAACTTAATACTGTCAAGAAGCTGAGGAGTTACACTGTGTAAGATACTGCCTTTGTATCACTAAGACACCTAAAAGGATGCTGGAGCCTATAGCTAAGACAGAATGCACCTTTCAAAGACCTAGAAAAAATACCTATGCAGCAAGTCAAACTACAGGCTCCCTCTGTCTTTGGTGAGAAATGTGGAAAATTCAACAGAAAACACCCTAAAAACACAAGTGCGTTTTGTTTGTGTAGCAATCACAGGATCTCTATTTATAAGTGCAAAATTTCAAGGACTTCTGGGGGAGCAGAAGTTAGTTAACATAAAATAAGAAATTGTTATTTCATGTTCAAATAGCTTTTTCTGCTGCCAAAGTATACATTATACTTCGACCCTCCTCAAAAACCAGTTGCAAGGACAGAACTTTATAGAGTTCTAGTAGTCTGCCATCTTCTGGAGTCTGTAGGGAAGCTGAGTAAAAGCAAGTTGATCAGAGAGAAGACAGCGTTAACTGCTGAACACACTTGCTGCAGTGAGCACTGGAATGAATTCCAAGAATTGCCGAACTCTTCCCTTCATACTGCCTCAGAAACTAACAGACCACTATGGCAGCCACCTGTGGAGGATGTCCAGAGAACCTGAACAAAATCCTTAACATGGACACTGAAGTGCTTTGTGTCTGTCAGATCAGAAACAAAGATTTACCTGCATGGATGAACTGAGCACATGGGAGGTGGAGGAAGATGAGGATGGTTTTCAATGGTCACTGTTTTCTTGACGTGATCTTGACTAATATCTTCATACATGTGCTCTACTGTTAAAGGCTGCCGTTGCTATAGAGGCAAAAGGAATAGGAAAACAAAAGCATTAATAACAAAAAATCTTTCTCTTTTCTAACATCATTAACAGGTGACGCACCATAAATTATAAGCACCTTAAATTTAACAGTTCTGAAGGTACACAAAATCCATATGCTAAAGAACTAGTGCTGCACAGCCTTTTCTTTTTAATATACCAGGTGAATGATAAAGCCAATATGTTTGACAACCAGCTAGGTTCCCACCTAGGCATTTCAGCCATAAGCTCTAACCAACTTTAACTCAAGAAATTTAGTCATTAAAGGGAAGAATGATTCATCTAATCCTTTCCCTCTGAAGATGATGGAAACACATACCCACTTACTTGACTGAGTTTACTGGGGTTATTACCAGCTCTACAGTGATAACAGAAACTCCAGTGACAGAGCACAATTTGCTTCTTTCCAAATGTGCTCAGTTACCAAGTGCACTTTTCACATAAATTGTTCCTACTTCCTGCAAGTACCATAAGTCTTGCCTACGAGCTTGTTCAATCGCTTTCTCACCATTCTTTCCTTTAAATTTCTACTATGAATAAGCAACAAAATAGCCCTGCTATTTCACACAGTGAGTCTAATTTTACAGAAGTAGGGAAAAAACCCAACTGAACTATACCTCATCATATCCAAATAACCAGAGCCTTGGAGTTTGGTAATATTTGTCATAAGTGATGTAGAGGTCATAGGTTCTAGTCTGTAGAATAGCATCTTCCCCTCCAACATCAACTTTAGCTTTGTTAGCTTCTACAATCTGTCTTGTGTCAAGTGTTGCCTGTTTCAAGATAAAAATGACAAGATTAGTACAGTCTTGTTTGGGTTCTCTCCTTTCCCATCCCAAGTAGTTACGTAAAGCTGTAGAACCTTATTAATGTTCTTAAGTGAGAATTAAAAAAACCCTAGGCTTTTGGGATTTGTTTTTATCTTTAAATTAGTTTTATCTTTAAATCAGTTTCTCTCCCACCAAGTATTTTTGGTTTTATTTTTCATGGGGTTTTTTACTTTTCAAAAAAGGTCTGATTTCTTAAGGAAGTATGCAACTACCTTGTTACACCCCCTACCTTCTTTCACAAGTAACAGACAATTCCAATGAAATTCAGAAGGAAGAGGTCTCAGTTTATGCAAGTTCATTAAGACCTTAGGATAGTACCACAAATAATGATGCCCTGTTTTTTCTCATGACGGTCTGATGCATTAGTGGAATCTACTGAACCTACAAGCCACTTATCCTCCATATGTAAACCTCAAGAACAACCACTGCATTTTTTACTTCTCATGAATACAGCACTGTGTGAGCAGAGCAAAATGGATTAGCAAAACCAACCAAAATTTCTGTGATCAGAATCTTTGAGAACCCAAGGGTTTAGGTTACTGCAGTAGGTTGTCTGGAGACAAATCCACAAGAAACCAGGTTCAGTAATCCCACTACTCATATGTTTGTTATTTCATTCATTTGCTTGTGCTTATATTGTAACAGACAAGATAGAGAACTGTTCACTCACATCATCTGTCTCCAATAGCCCACTTTCTTCATATTCTGAAAAGAAGACCCATAAAATTCTATGTTCAGCTTGTAGCTATTCATCATATTTGTCATTCATAAACAACTCCTTTTAAAAAATCTACATGTATCTAAAGATGTTTTATTCACGAAGACTTCCCAATCCCCAAAGCAGACTATTCCTTTTTTCATAAAACTTTGACCAAGACTACAGTAAGTAGGTGATGAGCAATTCTTCAGTGGTTTTATATAAGCAGATTGAGTTTAAGTGTAGATATGAAGCTGGAAGGAAGCTGTGCTAAATCCCTAATTTATACTTGCTTGGATCTGTTCTGTTACACAGATTAACTTCCCAGTCACTAACATTCACACAGGTTTTGGCACACAAGTCAGAGTAAACATGCATCAATAAGACCACACAGAAGATGCTAAAGAGCATATGCCTGCTGAATGTTTCAGCATGCATTCCATGAAAATAAAGAGTGATTCTTAAGAGTGTACTGCTTTACTTAAAGGCCTGAAATAAAGCCTGTCCCACCCAATTTAAGGAAATACCTTCCATGTCTGCAGCTTCTCCTTCATCTTCCTCATCATCATCTTCACAAGATGCTGAACACTCTGGTATTTTTAAATTATCCTTAAGAAGTTAAATTGAAAACACTGCTTTAAAGACTGTTGCATCTATACAACTTATAGCCCCAGCAAATTTAAGGTGTAAGTCCAGTCAATACATCTGGTGAACTAGAAGAATAATTTCTGCAATTTTAAGAAATACTACGCTGGACTCAAATATTGGCTTATTAACTCATCTTAGTTTCAAAGTCCTAGTATGACATTAAAGATCCAGTTAAAACGTTCTCCTTTGACTTTGCAATCTGGAATGATTTAATTCCTAAGCAGAGTGAACATGGTGTTAAACAGTTAAAAGACCCACCTATCTCAAATGAAAGGCAATGACTTCACAGCTAAGATTACACATGTAGGTTAAGATTTTGTAAGTTCCAACCCATGTCCAACTGTGCAGCAGTTATCATAAAATATCTCAAGGAAGGGATTCATAAGGATGATTAAGTCCAATTCCCTGCTCCTTGCCCGAATACATAAAACTAAATCATATGACTAAAAGTGTCATCCATTTCCACAAACTACGAGCCTTGTCCAGCTCCATAATTGTTTTTAAAACATAGAGTCCCAAAAGATACCACATTTTGATATCATACTCCAAGGAAACACAGTCCAACAGAAATGAATACAGCACAAGCTCACAGACAACTTTTTCTTTGGGGCCTTGCATAGCATTTGAATCCAACAGACAACTCTGGTGAAATTCAGAAGGCAGAGGTTTCAATTTACACAGGTTTCGAGAAGACTTTAGGAGAATACTCAAAAAAATTATTATAATTAGAAGCTGTTCTAATTGCAAGCATCAGGTGGTTGTTTTTTCAATTTAAAAAACAGGAAATACCACAGCTAGTAAGAAACTAAGTTCCAACGTGCATTGTCAAACAGAACATTAGCAGAAAAGGGTTGTTCTCCTGGACTGGACCTATGGTCCAAGCAAGCAAGTTTTTTTTACATACAATAGATTAGAAGTGAAATCCAATTCAAAACACACAAGAGCAGTTATAAATCATAGAAACATTCTGCAAGTATTGTGTTTGGCAGAAACAGTGATCAATTTTAGCTATTCTTTAGAGTGTTTCTTTCACCCTTATGCTACTGACTCATAAAAAAGCAGTATTTTTACTACATTTAGCACAGTCTCACTTGAATTACATACACTTCACAGTTCATCCTATCAATAGTATTTTGAGTTGTTTACAATTGTGTGCTAGCACTGGGCAGTCCATTCTCTTTCCCTCTAATTTTTAGAATCCAAAGCCTAGTGCTTGGATGGTTTAGCAAACTCTCACAGCACACAGACAGAATTCCACTTTAACAACCAACTCATCTTTAAAAGCATTTTGTGTCTGTGACTCTCTCCACGTTTCTTAAAAATGTTAGCCAATACGTTCTCATTTCAAGTACTTCCAACCGTTCTCAATTTCCTGAGAACTTCAATTTCAGATTTTTCTCCTGCTGCAGTGACTTTTTGGAAACACATGCAGAAACTGATGACTTTGTAAGATGTATACATTTAAACAGTTTTAGTACTTATAAACCAGAAGCATAAGCCTGTCAAACAGGACCAAATGTGTTTAAACGCTGCTTGCAGCAGTTAAAGATTACAAAGAAATACTTTATATCCTGACACTATTTTTCCATATAAAAATTTCTTTACACTGGATCTCCAAACAGTAGTTTCTTGAAGCGCAAATGTGCTGTATCAGTGTAAACAGAACTTCATTTTCAGTTTGTAGAAGCTTGCCTAAGGCCATTCTAAAAAGACAAATGCCTCAGTAAACACAGTAATAAGGAAATGCACATGCTTATAACGCATATGTGCACATTCCTGCAGACTAATACCACAGGTTATGAAGGTCAATGTATATCTGCAAGACAACTAGTGACAAAGTACATTTTAATCTTTCACAGGGAGAATTAGATTGCTACAGGTAAAACTTCTATTACCTTTAGGTCCTGTAATAAAGCAACAAGAAAATTTAGAAACAAGTACCTTACTGTCTAGTGTGATCTCCTTAACTGCTTCTGTTGCGCCCACTATACCTGTTAATTGAACAAGAAGTCAGTGTTAAAAAAGCTTGTTTCTCTGTTAGAGAATAGAATAGAAAGAGGGTGCAAAGATCTCAGAAAGCAGCATACCATCTTTCCAAGTTACCTCTCACAAAAATTTGGTTATTTAGAAGGCTGTTCATTTGGTATTGGTAATGTGCTTAGTGCTGGACATCCAAAAGCAAACCATACCAGTAACATGGAGCACCACAGCACAGCTGTGGCGTGTCATACAAAATTTATTGATGGGATACGGTATATTTGGACTTTAATTTTAAGGTACTTTTGCATAAAAGTGAGTTCAGGATAGGCACTCCCATCACAATAATGGATCTCAACTTCATGAGAAAGGCGTGCATTTTTGAGTATTTCTGAATATCTTGAAAGCAATGACAAAGCACAATGTAGGAGAACACTCAATGCTTTTAGCTGAGAGGAAGTGAGAGTAAAAACCATCCCAAATCCCAATAGTGTCTACTCTTGAGTTCCTTTCCATTAGCTTTATAGTTTCACTGCAGTTCTCACCCAGTACTTTTTGGGATACATGCCAAAATTCTGCTTTGACAGAGGAAATTTATCTAATTAACTCTTTAACTCAAAATAAGTTACATCACTGTGGAGAATGAACCTGGAATCACATAACTGCTCATCAGAAATAACTATTTAAAGATCAGAAATGCCAGTTGAATGCTGCTTGGAAATAATACATTTCTAGTGGCTGTATGATCATCTGAACACATTTTTTCCTACCACAAGTGGTACTATCAAAGACAGATGGGCGGAAACAGACTTTGTTTTTATCTCATTTGACAGCATTTGGAGACCTGGCCAGGTGTAGACAGAGTGTTACAGTTGTGCTACCACAGCATGGTGCCCAAACCAGTAAACCCTAAAAAGAAAAACTTGGCATAGAAGTCTATTCACAGCAGGGATGGAGACTACATCCTTAATTCAAGGACATGACAAAGATATTCCAAACCATTTCTTTGGTGTGGGCTGTTCAATTATGAACTGTGATGCATTTAAGAACCGCCAATGATGAGAAATATATGTCCAGAGAAACAAAAGGCATCATCTCCCACCCTTTTTCTCCCCACCCTGATTGAACTATTCAGCGAACTTTTTCCATATTACAGCAGAAAATTTACAGCAAAGAAAGTAAAAACTGAGAGGAGAACCTTCTGGGTTTGGAAATGATGGAGAAAACATCAGTGAAGGACAGAATTTTATTAACTCATTATAGAACATCAAGAAACAAGACTAAAACTAATATAATTTCCAATTCTTAGAAAAGAGCAAAAGGATTTATAAGAGGCTGCTAGAAAAGCCAGTGAGATAGATTCATGTAAGCAGTAATTGTTAGACTTCTTTATCCACACAAGCTTATCTAAGGACTTATGATAAAAAAGCATCATCTCCCATACATTTCTCTACTTAATAATATTTTCTTTCTTTTTAGTACTGCACCCACTTCCTCTACTTACCTCAGATACTAAGATAGCTATTTTCTAATGATTCCTCCTTTCAGCTCAATCCAAAAATTCAACAGAATGGGAAACACTAAAATAATTAAGTCAGTTGAGGTCATCATTAAGATATAGATCTCAACGTGCTTCACACGCAATCTTAACCTAAAAATAAAGAAATATTTCCATATTCTTCAAATACTTCAAACCACCATTATCTTCACAGGATTCCAGTACTCAGGAATGAGCGACTACACAGCTCATTTGTTAAAATAAGTTCCTAGAACTGTAATAAGAGAATACTGAAATTATTGCCAACACCTCTGAAAAGTAGCCTGTTTCAGGCATATACAGCCACGGAGTTAAACAGCTGAGCAGTCATGTACCAATCAAGTGGTCAACTGACAGCATAACTTATTTCTCCTAGACTAGGTATCAGTACACAGTCATCTGTATATAAGAAAAATTTTACTTTCAGAGAGTGGAAACTGAAAATCAGATTACCAAACACAAAGCCTGAGGCAAAACTTTGAGTACCTGCATTGTGAAAAGTGTCCACCCATCCCCCATCACCATCATCTTCTTCTATAATTGCTTCCTGCTCATCTGAGTACTCCATCTGCTTACACCTTTTATAGCACGGCACTGCAAAAGATTGCAAAACAGAATGAATGCAGTCAATCTTATACAAAACCAGACTGGAGCAAGAAATTATCCCACAAGGTCTTCTGAAATGTGGTAGTCTCTCATACATCCTTATTAGGGGAATCCTAAACCTATACTTCAAATGCAAAAGCCAGAACTTGCAAAATTATGTTGATGTGCTGTACCAGATGTTTTATTTCATGTAAAATAAAACAACTGCAGTGGCCTTGAAAGTTCATTCTTCTGTTACCCACGACAGCCCTTTCACCCAAACTCTTAAGAATTAAAAAAGAATTAACTTCTAATTTGCTAACAACTGGAGACAATCTATTACTTTCGTTCACATTGATAAACAACTTTTGGTTTAAGCACAATTTTGCCTGGATTTGCATCAGTTTTCCAAATTAATTTGTCTTTAGAATTCTGCTAAAAGTTTGCATTGGCTATTTATGCAATATATTAGGTATGTTTAATTCTAAATTAACATCTAGAATTTTAGAAGATTAGAATTAATGTGTTATTTAGAGTAACTTCAGCCATATGTGTTACAGAGCCATTCAAGTACAGATTGAGACAAAGTTTTCAGACAACAGTCAAAGAAAGAATGCATATCTGATTAAGGCAAAACAGACATTTTCCAACAGCATAAATAAAGACTATGTAGAAAATGCTCTTTTTCTACCAGTGTGGAGAAAAACAAATCTGCCGCATGAAGTGCAGATTTTGAAAGCTGCTGTTTGACCTTTCAGAGGAGGAGGAGAGGGGTGTGAAAGTCACAGTGAAGTCTTCCAAAGAGTTTCAAAATGAAGTCAGTAGGATGGCTCCCAGTCTCACCCATAGTCCACAACTTTTACTCAGGTGGTAGGACATGTGACACCATCAACAGGAAATACATTATTTTGAAATGTGATCTAGAAGGATCAGAGTAATGAGGGAGACCCCAGAAGTGACAGGAAAAGAGAAACAGTAGATCACTTGGCCATTCAACCATCAGGACCATCTTATGAAAGTCTGTCCACCACTACCGTAATAAATTTCCCAACAGTGCATTGTGAGGCTCCAAAAGCCAGCAACTGAAATTCAAGCACAGAATATAACCCATTGCAGGTAAAAATTTCCTCGGGCTGTTCTCAGTACTAAAGGTTCATCTAATGGCATTCACACATTTTGATACAAGATCTTTTGAGAAAATTATTTCCTCATGGTTGTGCCAAGATGTTAGCCTTCTTATCCATCAAAAAGGTAATCACCACAAGTAATATACATACACAACTTTGAAGCTGATATAACTTTATTTAAAATTGCTTTTATATGATGCTATTGACAGAGATAGTGACATTAATTACATATCTGAAGTATCAGTGTCCCTGTGAAAGACATTTTGGGAACTCTTCAATAGCCTCAGTTTGCAAAAGAAAGAGGAAAATAAACACATTTTCCTTTCAGATACTGAATATGAGTTGAAGGATAGGAGAAAGGAAGACAGACAGAGGTTTATAATGTTTGAACTTCATTTTTACTCCATCAAGGCAAGCTCTATTATTCATATAAGCTCCACTAACAAGCAGCCTAAGGAAAAGAATTTAGAAGTGCAGGAAAAACTTTAATATTGCAAAGTCAGAGCACCGAAAGTGTAAGGTATTTGCTTCCCTTAGCAATACAGACAATGAGTAGATAGCACAGTCAACCATTCCATCAATCCTAAGACCACTTATATTTAAACTCCAGCCTTACCATTTTTAGTTACCAAAAACTGTTTGTCTGTTGGCAGATAAGCCTTGACTTTCAGTTCTTCTCCTGAAGCCCTGTAAAATGAAGTGCACCATTTGAGAATTTGATGATCTGCAAACAAAAGAACCCTTCTATTTTCAGTGTGTATCAGGAACATTTTATATAATCCTCTTGACCTACTCTAAGAATCTGTCTGGTATGACTTGACTCTTCCCTATACACAGACTTTGATATAGATATGGGGTTGAAAACCTTGGCCACCCCTAAACTGGTCTGGGATCAAAACTATTTTCTGCCTCAAAAACTACTTTCACCTTGAGATGGCCAAGCAAAGATGCGTTGACAAAATAGTCTATTCTATATAAAATTTTCTAGGATCAGCAACAACATAGTCGCAAATGTCTGAAGAAAGCAACTTCAGAAAAAGCAAGAAATAGACCTCTATAAATACAAAATCTGTCCATAGTCACTAGTGCTCGAGTAATCTTTTTTAATTTCACATTAGTCAAGCATTTGCCTTCACCTTTCCTGGTTTTTGGTTTGAAATAAGAGTAACATTCTAAATAATCCCTTCCAAACATCCGGCACATAGGTCAGACTCAACATCATATTTTCTCTGAAGGAGATGGCAAAGGGGCAAGAAACTATGATTCAAGCATAATAATTCCTCCTTCAGCAATTCATGGCCTACTATAGAGACAAGACCTTGATGATACCAACTGCACAGACAATGCTCATTCAGGAACTGATTAGTTTCATAATGAAAGACGGTGGTAAAATGTGAGTAAGCACCTTATTGTACATGAAACATATGTACATGGGATACATAAGGGATTTCAAAGGACAAGCACTGCACAAAGTGTTCTGCTTCGGGCCAACTTTAACATATTTAATTAACAAATGCTTGTCTAAAATAGACCATTTACAACTACTTCCAAGCAATTCCAGTTGCACATGGCCTTTGCTTTTTCAATCACCAACACAAATTCAGGGAGACTTGCTGTTGCTGCAGGTAAGCACAAAAAGCATTCACAGTATTTAACAACTTATGTCCTCTAAAACCTTAGAAAGATAAATGAAACAAACAAAAAAAATCCCAAACAAATCCTCATTCAACTACTGCTACACAGCAATAAGCAAGCCCCGCTTGACTTAAATATAAAGACATCATAAAAGTTCTGCTGTAAGAGTCTATGTACTGTTCTGAAATGAGACAACTGTATGTACTGTTCTGAAATGAGACAACTGTATGTACTGTTCTGAAATGAGACAACTGTATAGCTGAACCCAATGGAAACACATCAAAGCACAGGTAGGGATTGCAGCTTTCTATAATCCTTTCAATTTTACTTACCATTGCCAAGTAGGACAGTGGTGAACTAAGTGATCTCCAGCTGCGACAAACTGTTAAGGCAGGAAAAAAAATTAAAGTACTGTTAAATATGGCATGAGAAAATCTCCAATTTTCCTCAATATTAATATTTCAGTTGTACATTCTTTTGATAGATTAACTATGTAACTTACAACTGTTTATATCAGTTAGATACTTTATTTTAACTCCATTTCTCAGCTAACCATGAAAATGCGAAGACTAAATCAACTTCACCCGAATGAAATGTGTACTAAGCCCCACAGCAAATTCAGTTAGTTTCAAAAGCTGTGGTATTGCCTACCAGTACAGCAAGAAGCAAAAAACTTTCTGGACCTGGTAATATTGTATACTTTTTGATAAAGAAACTATTTTTCTTTGCCACTCTTCAAAGTTTTACAAAGACAACAAAGAGCTTAATGTAAAAAACATGTTTAATTCTCTTTCCCTGTTCAAAACAATGTTGCAGCAAGAAGAAACCCAAGAACAACATCAGTTCATTGAATCAATGAGAGAACTGCACAAAAGAATAAACAGTATGCATTTTAATAATACCATCACTATAATAGTTGATCGCTGACCTTAACTAAATATGAATTACCAAGTACTTAGTACACTGAAAAAAATCACATATAACTTTGTTCTGAAGAAATAAGTTTTTAAAAATATTCACTCTGCTTGTTCTTAGTATGAGAGATAAAGGCTTTTATAAAATCTCATTACTATTTCAAAGTGGTACTGTCATGTTAGACTTGCCAGCACTAGACTTGTGTACAAACTCAAAATTCACTCAGCCAAGTCTAACCCACCAGGCTTGTTTTTTGCACATATAAACTGAGGAAGGCAAGCCTGCATTTAGGAGAAGTGATTTTTTGTGGTCCTTGCAGCAGCTACGTTTCAATATGAGGTGCACAGCTATTGCTACAGTTGCTCTCTTGTCCTAAAATGCCAGTTTATAAGAATACCCTTCCCAGCTGAGCAGCTGCTGCTGCAGTGACACAACAGGCTTGCAGCGTGTCACAGCCATTTTCTCACATGTCCTCCAAAGCCAGCCAGGTCAGTTTAGGGAAAACACCACAGCACTGCCTGGGGATTAACAGATTTAATCTCTGCGGAAGTCCTTCCCTTTCACCCATTTTTTTAACAAAAGCCTCTAGCAAAAGGGAAATATTCGCTTCAAAGAAAACAGCAATCCTTCCCAATACATATGGAAATTTTAAAACTCATTACCCTTTGCATAACAAATAACAAATGAAACTCCAAAATTATTTAAAGTTCTCTGTTCAAGGAACTGGAACTCTATTTGTAACACCAATGTTGAAATATACTATTAAAATTAAAGATGAAAACCCACAAAACGTTGTTTATGGGTCTAACAGATATAAAACCCTAAAACAACACTTGAAATTCCATTTACATTTTTTTCAGCTTAGGCAGCAAAATTATCTAGCTGGTTTCACTTTCTGTTTCTCAAGCACTGACACCATCTCATTCCTGAATCAATATTGCAAAGTAGAAGGAGATCGATTTTAGGACATCTTATTTCTAGTCCTGGAAAGAATGATTTTTTTAAAGATTTGCCTGTATTTACATATATAATTATAACAGGTGTCAACTTTTGGAGGCATTAACTAGTAAGAACTCATAACAGGCAAGAATTTTTTGCAGTTAAATCAAGTACACAGATATATGAAAAGAGGGAGTAGGTGTTGAGTTTGATTAATGAGTCATCTTTAGCCTCATTGCTAATTGATTCATCTTCAGAGGCAAGCCACAGGAACCTCACAAAAATCTATAAAACAGTTAGTATTTCAGACTAAAATACAGCTAAAATTACCCTAGAAATCCAAACTCATTCAAAGATAACATCCTAGCTCCATTATTGATGATTTTCAACCCTTCTTTAGCAATCACTACTATATAAAGACCAAAATCATCATGGAAGACGAAAGACTGTCAAAGGGACAATCAGCAGATCCACACTCCAGCTTCATCTAAATTTAACAAAAATTTATTCTTGCTATATAAGTGGTTCCCTTGACTACTGTTTTGAAGGATCCAATTTATTCATCCCAGCAGCATCTAACTTGACACAGAGAACACATACCATTCACAGTCATACTGGTGTTTAAACACTGCAAACTGTGTAATGTAATATAGTGTGGTTCTTGCTACGTTCTATAGAAAATACCTTTTCTTTCAGTACTCCTGCAAAGTTTTCTCCCATAAATCAAGAAGGGATTAAGTATTAGCAGAACATTTTCCTAGACTTTATGTTATTCTTGTTTGTATATAATGAAGCTCATGTATTATTATTAAATATATGATATATAAATATTTATATATACACACATAAATATGGTTATCAGAACAGGAGAACATATTGCTAAGCCTGTTTGTCTGCGTGGTACTCTTCTGGGGCATAGAAAGCAGCAGTGCTTGCTTGCCAGAAAACAGAGCAGAAAACTGCAAGGTACCAATGACAGAAAAGATACTTCTGTCCACATTATCTACCTGCATCAGTCATCATTTGTTCCATTTTTTTCCACCTCATCTTCACATTTCTGCATTCTGTTTCATTTTTCTTTCATTCTACACAAAACCCTTAACATTGTTTTCTTAGACCTCTGTAAAGACAATGTATTTGCAGATCAGTAGCATTTTAATAAGAGAAAAAGCAGAACGGGGAAGTCAAAACAGCACCACACAATCAGTGTTTTTACTAGTCCAGAAAAAAAATCCCATTTGTTTCTCTTTGCATCGGGGTCCTTAAAAAAATACAACTGCTTGGCAGCAATGCAAGATAGCCTGAAGTAGCCTATAGAGAAGAGGAGAGAAAAATAATAATCATTGGATACTTGGTGTGGACAAGTATACGTAATGATCTTGACAGAGCCTTGGAAGGAACCAAAAGTGAGGTAAGCAAAGTTTGGTCCAAAGATAAACATTCCCCTTTGAGTTGCTCAGGGAAAAGACTTTTTAAATCAATATATTCCTGCTTTAGTCCTGAACTCCCATGAGAAATGGAGCTGCTGACCCAGCTTCCTTTCAATCTTTTCACAATGTAACAGAGGAAAAAAGCACCCTACATTCAGACGTCAAGTGTCATCTCAAGAGGAATTATGTTGATATACTTCATCTGTAGAGTAAGAAGGCCATTTACAAGTTTCTCTTCATGAAAATTGTTTCAAGAGGCAACAATTATATGGCAAAGACATGAACTGTTTGAGATGAACATTTCATTTTGTGTAAAAAATTTACCATTACTTTCAAATATACTTTGTTCTTTCTAAATACTTACTTCTTCAGGTGTAATTACTCCAGTTTCTTTAAACTTGGACTCCTGCAATTAAAAAAAAAAAAAAGTTTAGAAATCTTGAGAACTGCTGACAAATCAACCTACTCGACTTTACTGGAAAGACAAACATCTGCCCTACTTTTGTCTTGCAAACAGCTCTGTCCAAAGATCCATGAATCAGCCTGGAGGCAACCTCTGCCAGGGCTGATAGGCAGCCTCCTTATTCTACAGTGTTAGGCTCACTAAAATTAATTGTTGCAGAATGTGAGGTATTATAAAAATTATCACATATACAAAATTTTTGCTACCAACAATTATACCAATAATGAAGAGAAGATCCTCAGCACTCAATACTATATTTGCCAGTAAGAGACAGAGAATCAGTGATTCTCACAGTCAGGACTCTGAAGTTCTAGGCACTGAACAGTACTGCAATGCATTAATACAAGGTTTTGCAGTTAAAAAAGGTCATGAAGTGAATGACCAAAATGACTTTTCTCTGGGCTAGAAAAACTTACACAGAAAGACTCAGTTATTAACTTTCTTTTAATGCCCATTTCTTTGCCTTCACCTTGCAACCCATGGTAAGAGCTTTGATTTTTGCATATTATCATACGGGGTTTTTTATGGATGAAAGAACAGATGGCAACCAGACATATGACTTAGTTCTGCATGGAGAAATAAAGTACTTTTGCATTAAAGGTGACATGTACGAAGGTTAAGGATAAAACATCTTTTATCATATTCAAATCTAGAGGAAATGTATTTTGTTTTGACTTCTGGTTTCATGTTTGTTTTCTTCAGAAAAGTCTCAAGTACCAAGGAAATCTACTGTTCCCCAGCATCAGAGCAATCCAAAAATGGCTTTTGAAAAAGAATACAATTTCAACCATGGCACAGCTGAATTCTTGCCTAAAGAACTTTTTTTTCCTATCAAGACTAAAAGCGGCAACCGAAAATATCTTGATTTTGGCCACAACTTCACCTTATTCAAACAGTCAGAAAACATTAAAGAAAACCAGCCACTGCTTAACTTGTTTATTCTTATTCCTTCACCCTGGTGTGTGATATCACATATGCTATGTAAAATGAAATGAGTACACCTGTTTCATATAGTACTGGACACTGCCTTTCTCCCTCATTTCTAAAGAAGATACATTTGAGAACAAGATCAAGATATGCAAAACTGCAGCTGTACAAACATCATAACATCATTATGTGCTAGTTGAAATCAAAGCAATTTGAATTGCCGTAAGACTCAGAACCCTCAATAACATGTTGTGCAACACCGCAGTGGAGACAACTTACTATTTAACCTCAAAACGAACCATAAGCAAAAGGCAACATGCACGAATTTGTGTTTCTGGAATTGCAGAGAGAAAACATGTAAAATATCCATCCTCTGTACCCTGAGGGTAAATCACTTTTTCCTCTCTGTGCATTCTGTGGTACATAAGCTAGTGAGAGACACAGGCCTAGCTTCTTTCTAAAGTTACCAAGTATTTATTTCAAGCCCTTGTAAAGGGGTTGATATACTCATAATACTATAACCTCCCATTCCTGGGAGGTTCTACTCCTGCTTCCTTTCAGTAGTTCATGAGGACACAAGAATTCCTCCACTATGACATGAGCTGTGCAACAACAACTGTACTACAGTACACAAGTCACTTCACCTTTACAGGTTACAACTTCACTGCAGCCCACACGTGTCACATTGGTGGGCAACTCTAGAAAGGTCCACTATCCAGAAAAGAGCACACTACATACCACAGAGGGACAAGTTCAATTAATAATTGAGTATCACTGCTTTCTGCCCAAAAATCTCAGCTGCAGAGTACAAAGCACATAAAAGGTCAAACCACAAAGCCACAGGCAGAGAGACTACTGTCATAAATAAGTACAGGAGAAGTATTTTTTCAAAAACGTTCTAAAATGTGAAAATCAGTAGTGAGAAAGCTGCTGGCAAGTTAAGTTGACATACACAAAGTTGGAGTTTACATAAAAAATTATTTGTAAATAGGAGTCAGAAAGTGGGATGCAGTCTAACAACTGCACGAAATCACAAATTGCCTCTACCTAAATAAGCAATAACAGATTATAACAGATGTCCTGCCCACCTTTACAAGCAGACTATTATAAGAAACAAATGGCTCATTTCTACCATTCACAGTTACTGTAACACACAGAGGCTTGTAGCAACATAGCAATTCTGACACAAAAATAAGATATGCTGCATAATTTAACATCTGCTTACATAATTAAGAAGTGATTTATTTTGTTTTGTTTGCGTTTTTTTATGTCAGCTGAAGAAGTCGCCCTTTTACCCAAAATAACCATTGCAACGAATTCCCAAAACCAGGCTCCAGCCTGGCTGTACGCTTGCATTTCAATTCCTGGTCACACAACCAGCTAAAGTTTTGCCACTTTTACAGAAAGGAGCAGCAAATAAGTGATATCTTGAGAAGCAGGACCAGCAATACACGTACTTCGGTAGGCCCGCACCTCCCAGGTGGGTGCTCCCCTCTCCCAGTGGGATGTGAGCTTCAGCTCGGGCTCCCTCCATCCCGCACGGCCCGGTGTGGGGTGAAGGCCGATGGCTCTGCCCCAGCACACCCAGCACGGCGCCTTCCGAGACCCGCGGCCGCCACCTCGGAGCTCTGGGGCCCGGACAAGGGCAGGAAGCGGCCGCGGGTGTCCCGTCCCCCCTCCCCAGCCCGGCTCCCGCACAGCGCCGGCACCTTGAGCACGGGCGTGAGGTACTCGGCCACCTCCAGGGCCTTCCCCTTGACGGTGTTGATGACGTTCTGCATGGTGGCAGTGGGTCGGTCGGTCGATGGTCAGACGGACGGATGGACAGACGGACGCTCCCCCGCCCCCCCGCCCCTCTGTCACGGCGCTGCCCGCGCCCTCCCCCAGCGCTCACGTGACCCACGCCACCGCCCACACATGTCGCGCGCGTGACGTCACACAGGGCGCGCGGAAGGCGGGAAGGCGCGGAGGGGGCGGGGCCGGAGGCGGGGCTCACGTGGGTGGGTGGGGGCGCGAGAAGGGGCGGGGCTAGCGAGTTCCTCGCCGTCACGTGCCCGGCGGGGGGCGGGGCTTGGCCCTCTGTGCCCAAGGGGGGGCTGTGAGGGCGCGCGCTCCCGCGCGGGGCGGGGCGGTGGCGCGGGGAGGGGCCGCACCGCGGGCGCGCGCGCGCGGCCCCGCCCCGCCAGGTGAGGCCGGTGGGGGGGGCGGTGAGTCGGGGCAGGGGGTGCGGGGGTAGCTCCATGTGGGACCTCGGGCGGGGTCCGGGGGAGCCTGGCCAGGGGCGCCGGGGCCGCGCCGCGGGGATGAGCGAAGGGGAGAGCTGTGCCGCAGCCTCCTGGGATCCGCCGCGCCCGGGAGTGCCTGAGAGCGTCTGGGTGCGGCGTCTGAGCCCCGGGCGCTGCCGCCCCTCAGCTCCGCTCGCCCCGCGCGGGCGCGGCCCCGCCGCTCCCTGCTGTAGCCCGCGGCAGCGACGTGGCCGGCGGCAGAGCCGGGCGGGTGGTGCTCGCTCGGCGGAGAGGTGGGTGAGTGTCCCCCCGCGGAGCCGGCGCTCCGGTTCTCCTCGCTCCCGCAGGGCTGGCACGGACCGTCACCGGAGCCCAGCCCGCAGCCGGCCCCGAGGGATTCTCCCCCTCCTCTCCCGCGCGGGTTTTCAGGCCCCGGGGCCCGTTAACGGGCCGGGCGAGTAACGGCGCCGCTGGAGGCGGCGGACGCGGCTCGGGTGCTGCTCCAGCCGTCCCTGTGGCTCCCCCGCCTCAGTGAGCATCGGATCATCCTTGAGGTGCTGCTCTCACTCCGCTTTTGTAGCGCTTCTCCTTGCTGGGATTAGGAACAAGAATACTTAAAAAAATATTTAAGAAAAATAAGCGTGTGTTTTATTTAATCCTTTTAGCTGATTGGTACTCCGTAGATGCAGTCTTCTGGGAAACCAGCCTCTTTCTGCCGCCTTCAAGAGTCCCTGCGTATATACACTGTTTATACCCCTTTGGTGGTCCTCGTAGCATATCCTTCTCTCCTTATCACTCTCAACAACCAGCTGAAGGGAGGTTGCAACCAGGTGAGGGTCTGTCTCTTATCCCAGACAACTAGAGACAGGGGGACACAGTCTTAAGTTGCACCAGAGGAGGTTTAGGATGGACGTTAGGAAGAAGTTCTTCACAAAAAGGGTGATTGGGCATTAGAATGGACTGCCCAGGGAGGTGATGGAGTCACCAACCCTGGAGGTGTTTAAGGAAAGACTGGAAGTGGCACCTAGTGCCATGGTCTAGGTGACAAGATGGTGTTCAGTCATTGGTTGGACTTGATGTTCTCAGAGGTCTTTTCCAGCCTAATTGATTCTGTGATTATGATTCTGTGATTCCCTTTTTTTTTTTTTAATAAGAAAACAATAACTGTAGAACAAGATCATGGCTTGCGATGTAAGCATCTTTATATAAATTAACACAAAGCAGTAAAATACACTTGTTTCACCTGGTTTAAACAGTTTCTAGAAGTACTATTTATAGTGTGTTTTCATCTTGCCATCCAAAGGACATTGACAACGAGACAGCAGAATGAAGTTTGAGTGCCGCAGTCGATTTATGTGTTGCACCAAGGCAATCAACCAGACCTTTCTGCTTGGAGGAGTGTTTATTGTCTTGGGTTCAAGTAGAATCCTCCTGATGAAGTACTCTGCCAATGAAGGTACTGTTGGGCAAACATGGTGCACCTCAAATAAGAAAGAGTTGATGTTTTGGGCTAAAACAGATACACAAAAACCCAACTTTTCCACCTCAGAGTTCTTTGCATAAACATCCTATTATATGTATAGGGACATGTGTTTCTGCACTAGAAAGTCTCTGTATAATCACTGATCTAACACAAAGTGATAATTTGGGTTGTAGGGTGTATGAGCTACCCTTAAAAGATGAGGCAGCTGATTTTTCAAAGACTAAAGTGTGTGTAAGCACTATTGATGGTACATGTCTTGATTGAAATATTTTTATTGCAACAGGCTTAGGAGAAAAATGGTATCATAAAACTGACTAGTATTGCTAGTCCTGGAAAAAGGTTATGTCATCCTGGAAGCCATTTTTTTTCTGAGAGTAAAAAATACCATACTGGTCTTTGGGGAAAACATTCCTGCTTTTAATTTATTTTTTTTTTTAAAGAGTGATGTTCTTGAGTTCTTACAAAAAAGTTCTGCTGTAAACTGGGACCAAATGAGGAAAGATTTCAACCCAGAAAGGAGGCTATTCAGGAAGTTATATATCATAAAATTTGGAGTATTTGTAATGAAAGTGCTGATATAGCCTTTTGCATTTATGGAAAGTGACCAAAATTCTGATTGGGGTGGTTAAAATAGGTTCTTTCTTGGATCATGAATGCAAGAGTCAGAATCTGATTGTGTACTTTCTCTGATTTGCCTAATCCCACAGATAACAAATATGATTACCTTCCTACAACAGTGAACATGTGTTCTGAAGTAGTAAAACTGGTCCTGTGTGTGGTGTTGGCACTATGGAAGAAGAAAAAACGTAAGTACCTATGTTTAAAATAACTAAAATGTGTTGACTTGCTAAGTTTTGATGTCCTTCAAATATGTTCATTTTGTTTGGGATTTTTTTAATGATAGATGACACTGTCCATTACCCACAGATTTTGCATTGCAGGTGATTTTTCGTTTTTTCTTTCTTGACTTTTCCATCCTGATGTAAAAACCTTAACATAACTATGAAAGATTAACCTCATAGCATTTCAAAATGGTAGAGAACAGATATTTAAATTGGAAGAGGGTGTCAGGCACTGGAGGCTCATGTTAAGTTGAACTGTTGCTTTTGTCCGTGGAACAGTCATGGCTTTGGCAAGCTAATGAAATTTTTACCTCCACAATTTGGTACAGACTTACCTAAGACAGTAAATATATCCAGTCAGTGTTTGCCATCATTGGCTATTGCTGATTACATGTTTTCTGGTTTTCTTTCTTTCTTTCTTTTTTTTTCTTCCAGATGTCTGAGTTTTGCTGAACTCAATGTGTCAGTGCTTCAGGAGAGGATTAGATAACATTGTATAGTCTTAAATGTGTGCTAACAAAGTACTTCTGTCATCAGCTCTAGAGTAGTCTAAGGTTTATCACAGTCTTCCTCCTAAAGTTTGTGTCATAAATACCTGAGTAAATGTCATTCTTTGTGCTTTGTCCTTTCTTTCTTCCTAGTGAGTTCTGGTTTAATTTGTATTTCTGGCATTACTGGCTGACCTTTGGATGCTCTATGAAGGGACCCACTGTCTGTGCCATTGTTTCAGTTCTAGATTTAATCGATAATCAACAGAAAAATCATACCCAGTAATGATGCCATTATTGTGTGGGGACCCTGGAGTGCTTTTTGGCCCTCAAAGAACAGTTGATACTTGAATTTTTGTTCCCAGTGATAGGGGTGACAGGTTCTGTGACATTTTCTCTGCTGAGCAAGAATGTAAACATCTATAGGCACAAGATTGCTGCTCTAGCTGTGTATTCTGCCCTGGAACTGCTCTCCATGTTGCCAGAGGGCTGTGATACCTTCGTTTTTAATGACCAATGATGTTCCTGAATAGAGAACAGTGGTACTTATACTGTTACAAGGGAATGGGCTTTTGATAATAATAAAGTTGTCTTTATTACTGATTTCTTTTCCTTTCAGAAAAGGGTTGTATGGATCATCCCCTTGAATGTCTTTCCTGGAAGAGTTTATGTAATTTGATGAAATGGTCAATTCCTGCCTTTCTTTACTTTTTGGATAATTTGATTGTCTTCTATGTACTGTCCTACCTCCAGCCAGTAAGTATACATATACTGAATAAAGGAACTTCAGTCTTCGTGGTAGATAATACTGCTCTTAGACTATCTACTGTTGTAACACTAGCAAGGCAAAATTTACTGGGGAAAGAATAATCTGTTACCTGACCACCCAGACCTTCCCATTCTCTTGCCCACTGCTCAGTGTTGTACAGCTTTTAGCAGAGAAGAGCCTTAGTATTTTCTCCATCTGAAGTGATTTAGAAATTTAAAAGGCTGAATTGCTTAAGTACTGGACAGGTTTTTCAGTCTTCAACTCTATATTCTGTATTTCAGGTCTTCATTTTTCTTTCAATCCATTTGTTCATCTTTCTGTTATTTGAGCTGCACTTTTCTGTGGGGGTTTTGCCACTTTATGTATGTGACATAAAGTGAATAAATGTAATCTCACAAAGGAAGTAAGTGTAACAGGAACTGAGGAGGAGAGGAAGAAAACTGACTTAATTTTTGTATTTGATAGTTATGTTAAGGCACAAAATTTAATTTCTACTTTCTTCTAGCTACATTCATCTTTTTGGATGAATCTGCATATGCTCAGGAAATGGTACAGTTTTTGTGCTTTCTTTTAGTTTTGTACTATGATACCTTTTAGTTCAGAATTTACATTTGAAGTAAGATGGAAGCAGATGGTTTGTGCTTGCTATAAAGTACTGCGGCTGCCCCTGTTGGACATTAAAAGGAAATGGTTTTCTGCCTTCTCTTTAAAATATTGTCCTTTTAGGTATACATTTCTGTTGGGGACAAGCTAGTCCAGAGTCTAGAATAGGACCCAGCTGAGAAAACCTAATTGAAATCAGGAGTTGGGTATCTTAAGTAACATGCAGAGATGGCTGATTCTGTGGTTTGTTGTCTGGGGCTTTTTGTTGGTGTTTTTTTTTTTTTTTTTGCTGTTGGTGGGGGGGGAGGTTTCAGTTGGTTGGGTTTGGGGTTTTTCTTTTTCAAGTTTTAGGAAGGAAATTCAGCTATAATATTTGCAAGAACAAAGCCTGATATTTAGAAGGTTACATAAATACAATTGCTTCCTTAAGCAATTTGATTTGGCTCAGTTAAGGTGATCTTTTGTAATATGCACAGCTTTTATTTTGCTTACACACCCCCCCAGACATACCTTGTCTCTCTCCCCTCAGAACATTGGCTGTGATTCCTCTTTTTAGAACTTTTAGCATCTTTAACTGGATATATTCTATGATGGTTAGCTGAAATTGTAACATTATTACGATAGACAAGTATTAAAAGAGATATCTAAATACTTGTAAGATAGAATATCTTGGCAGCGTACAAGACTATGAATGTGAAAAGATGGAGGCAAGATGCTTAAAGAGATTTGGCTGTATCTAACTGAATTTGGTTTCATGTGAGTTTAAAAACAAAGTAGGTTTGGGACTAAGTAGTACCTGGGTGAGTAGTTGCTTGAAGTATAGAGTAGCTTTGCTGAGATTTTTTTGCTTGAGGCTTCAGTTATAGCCATGGATATTTTAGTGGCTAAATTTCCTAGTGATAAGACTTAACTTTTAAATACTTTGTTTGTGACATGCAAATTAGTGGCATGGAGATCTTTGATATTCCTTTTCATCTAGGACAAGCAACTCAAAATTAGTTCTTTTTAACTACCCTTCTTAAGATTTTGATCATATTATGTTACCAGATGTTGGATGGGGAGCTTTGACTGTAAAGCAAAACCAGAGTACGCATGGAATGCTTTTACATTTTGCATCAGAATCCTTTTTTCCTGAATGGTTTCTGCTAGATTTACTTGTTTATTCAATATTTTCTCTTTCCACAGTCTTCATTTAACATGAATATTTATTGAGTTTTAATTTTGCAAGGTGGAAAATTTGTGTTTTCTTAGGCAGATATCTCTTGTGTCAGTCACTCCTCAGCTTACTTGAGACCCTGTGTTGTGCTGTTTCATGGGAATTATTATTCAGCAGATAGTTTGTTGGAATAGAGGGGAATGAAGGTAATGGGAAAAGGGTCTATGCTTTTCCTCTGGTAAATGGGAAGGGCTCTGCTCTTGCAAAATTTGGAACGTGGAAATGCAGATGAGAAAACTGAAGACAAAGTCTGTGTTTTGTACTCCTGAGTCCATATATGCTTTTATGTAAAACTGTCTAAAAAAGCGAGTTCACTATAAGGCTGAATTGGAGGAAAGACTTGAGATATTTGCATCTTTTGTACATGTACTGACTACACAGGGCAGGCCTGAATAACACACAGTTTGCAAAACATCCCAACCTCCAAAAAGAAGGGTTTTTTTTCCTGCTGGTCCTGGTAGATTCTGATCTTTGATGGTAACTGCAGTGCCTAAAAGAGCCTCTTCTTGGTCCAGTGTCCCAGTATAGAGTGTCTAATACAGAGACAAAACAGACAATCCTTGCCACAAGGAGTTTGCAGCTTGGGATCATGGCCATGGATTAGGGCACTGACATTATTATACAGTTATTCTCAAATTAGACAGTAGCTTTAGAGTTGTCTTCAGTTGTACTTTGAAATAGCTGACTTTTTATTACTATTGCAGTCTTGAAAATTCATGCCAAGCACCTCCTTACCTTTCATAAATTATGCAGCAAATGCACTTGACATACAAGAAATTTTATTTTCTACAAGTGCCTTGTCCAAGTCTGGGATTACCTGGGCACTACACATAGCACCGCAGCCAGAAGCAGCCTCACCTTTTTATTCTTTGCTTATTTTCGTTTTGAAGCAACTTCCTCCTTTGTGCTGACGCAGCTGGTTTTGCAGCTGACTGGTCAGCCTGGCTGGGGAACTGATCTGATAGAAAACTAAACTGTTTTCTGTTAAATAAGTTTTCTGTCGCATTGGTTTCCTCACATCTTGGTTTCAGTACAGCTTTCCCCGCTACAGTTGAACTTGGCCTGTGTGGTTTGCATGAGATTTTTGAAATGGGCCTTGAATGTCATTTCACAGGTATGTTATTCTACCACTTGGGTGAGGAAGAAAATTCAGTACCAGTACTTTTCACTCTGTCACCTTGCAGAGAGGTGAAGACTTGAAGACTGTAGGTTTTTGGTGTCCCACTGTGTCTGGAGTATAACTTTATTCCCCTTTTTCTCTTTAAAGGCAATGGCTGTACTCTTCTCAAATTTTGTCATTATAACAACAGCTCTTCTCTTCAGGATAGTACTAAAGTAAGTAGTATTTACTAAAATAAATGAAATTTGTTATCTTCCTAGTCTTGATGAAGTTAAGTTACATTTCATCTCTTTGATGGGAACAGTAATTCTCTTTTCTTTTGGCTATACCAACTTGGAGAGATGGTTTTGTTTTCTACATCTGAAGGTATAGGAAATAATATGTTATTAGGACTCCCTTCATATTTCTACACATTTGTTCAACTCTAATAGAAAATAATTGAAATCATGATTATATAGTCATTGAATGGTCAGAATTAAGTTTGTGTGCTTTCATTTATACATTAAATCTTTTATTTCATGATTACCAGTAGTTCTTACCAGTCTGTTGCAATATGAATGTGATCTAGCAAAAGGGGATCTGTACGAGTGAAAGACAGAGGTGTCTTTGGTGTCAGTCCTGATGAGTTTCTGGTCAACTGCCTAGTATGTTTTGAAAAGCAAGTATACGTCCCTTCTTCATTATTCATGTGACAAAAGCCAAACTCTGTCCCATGTGTTCCACTTTGCCTGATTTGTGCTCTTTATGATGTGATTTAGATTCAGAAAAGACTAACAGGGAAATGGATATGAACTTTACATTCTAAAATTTGCTTGTGTTGAATGTGACGCAAAGATGTCTTTCCTTGCAGGTGTCAATATACCAAAGCAGTGTCTGATAGTCTGACTTGAAATGCTTTTTCTCGGTTTAGTTTTGTGTCTCTTGTGGTGTCACAGTTCACTTAATCTTCCAAATTTTTGATTTTCACCAAGATAAACAGGCTTTGCTTGAGTGAAAAAACAGTATAAATAATACTAACAGTCTTATAAATTACATTCATAGATTTGTAAGAGTTACCACCATAAAATGCTAGAAAGGGGCACAAAATCATGGGGGAAAAGTGAAGTGTGAAAGTTTACCAAAGAAATGATGAAATTATTTGAATGTATGTGATTTTATTCATCAGACCAGTGTTCTCATGGAGACAACAGTTGCTTTTAAGTTGTTAGGTAATCAGTATCTAGAAATAATGGGATCTTGAAAGAGTTTCCTTTTCCTTATCTCTTCAGGATACTCCATTTTGTACTTCTTTGATTACCAGGCTGGACCCCCTTTGCCTTCTAAAATGTGTTGCGTTTTGGCATTTTACTGTTAACTCTGAAAAGCTTCTGAAAAGACTTTTCTTTGTGCCTGTCTGTCTCCTTATCTGTGTGGCATGATGTCTTTATGTGGTTTATAGACCTGGTTCTTCTGTCATGTAATTTATGCCACTGTGTTTCTAAATTTGGTGGCTCTTTTTGTCCACTAGGCGAAGACTCTCTTGGGTACAATGGGCATCTCTGGTGATTTTATTCCTGTCCATCGTTGCCCTGACTCGAGGAACTGGAGGCCATGAGCAAAGCTTGGCTGCACATGGATTTCATCACAGTATGTTTTTTAGTCCGTCTAACCACTGCCTTCTCTATACTGGACCTGAGGAAGCATGCGTGGAAAAAGGCAACTGCGTAGCACCAAGTTTCCTTCACAGCTTCCAATGGAATGTCACCAATACCATGGCAGGAGCATTGAAACCTCTCCGCCTCAGCCTGGGCCATCTGCTTATTCTAGTGCAGTGTTTTGTTTCTGCCCTGGCCAACATCTACAATGAAAAGATGTTGAAAGATGTGGATCAGCTTGGTGAAAGTATCTTCACGCAGAACAGCAAACTCTATGCCTTTGGGGTGCTGTTCAATGGGCTTATGCTGGCGCTGCAGACAAAGGACCGGAGGCAGATAGGGAACTGTGGCTTCTTTTATGGGCACAACATCTTCTCCGTGGCTCTTATATTTGTCACAGCTTTCCTGGGGCTGTCTGTAGCCTTCATCTTGAAGTTCCGAGACAACATGTTCCATGTTATGACTGCTCAGATCAACACTGTCATCATCACCACAGTGTCTTTCATCATCTTTGACTTCAGGCCTTCTCTAGAGTTCTTTTTGGAAGCTCCTGTAGTGCTTCTCTCCATATTCATCTATAATGCCGGTAAAGCAAGAGGCCTGGAATATGCCAGTCTGCGGGAAAGGGGAAAACTTGTCAAAGGAGATGGATGGGAGAGGTCAAGTGGGGTAAGGCTTTTCTGTACTTGTCTCCCATGGTTTTCTCTTTTGTTTCACCTCCATTTATGCTACGGAATGTTTGGAAGACTCATCTTGGATGTGACCAGACTCATCCCTCAACACCAAAGCTCCTCAGTATTTCTTAAAATCATGGGTATTGCTTTCCATATGCTACTTTTTGAAATCACGAAGCCTATGTAGGCATTGCTTTCCTGCTGTGACTTTAGGCAGTCCTGTGAGCAAGTCCTTTCTTGAAAGCTTTATAACCAAGACAGTTTACTTGCCCAGGGCATTCAGAAACTGGAATTGATGCCTGGGAAATAATTGTATTTAAGTAGAACTGATAAATCTCTGTAGCTTAGCCCACGTCATGAAGAGGTCAACATATATGTTGTTAAGATTGTTTCTACCTTAACAGTCAAAGATAGCTGAAGACAAAAAGGTAATATTCAAAATACTGAGTTTTAACACATTTTTTTCTTCTTCTTGCTAAATATTTCTTCTAGGCCTGCTAGTGGTTTTTGTTCTAATTTGAATAGTGATCTAGTTAACTAGAACGTGTCAGGGAGGTCTCGCTCTTAGATCTGTCTGTCAGCTGAGCTGAGCAGTGACCTGAGGGGGAATGGGTAGTGTCCGTGTGCCTTCACTCTGCCTGTAACGACGGATTGTGCATACACGCTGAAACCAGCAGAGAGCACTGTCCCCACTGAAGTCTGAAAAACACTAAACTTGGAAGAGAGATTTTTCAGAAATTCCACAAGGTGCCTTTTTAGGTTGTTGTTTAATGAGCAGTAAATAACACAAAATTGTATATATTTGATATGCCAGGTGTCATCTATTTTAGCACTTACAACTGAACAGCTGTGGTAAAAACAAATAGCACTATGTGAACAGGCTAAGCCAGCTGTATCTTGGGTTGCATCAAAAGTAGCGGGAACAGCAGGTCAAGGGAGGTGATTTTGCCCCTCTACTCTGCTCTTGTGAGACTCCCACCTGTGGTTCTGTATCCAGCTCTGGGGATGTAGATCTGCTGTAGTAAGTCCAGGAGAAGGCCACAAAGATGATCAAAGGGCTGGAGCACCTCTCCTCTGAAGACAGGCTGAGAGAGCTGGGGCTGTTCAGTTAGGAGAAGAGAAGGCTTCAGGGAGACCTTATAGCACCTTCCGGTATCTAAGAGGGGCTGGCAAGAGAACTGGGGAGGGACCTTTTACAAGGGCATGTAGAGATAGGACAAGGTGGCATGGTTTTAAACTGAAAGAGTGTGGATTTATTTAGATTAGGAAGCAATTCTTTCCTATGAAGGTGATGAGGCAGTGGAACAGGTTGCCCAGAGGAGTTGTGGATGCCCCATCCCTGGCAGTGTTCCAGGCCAGGCTGGATGGGACTTTGAGCAACATGGTTTAGTGGGAGGTGTTCCTACTCATGGCAGGGGGGTTGAAACTAGATGATCTTGAAGGTCCCTTCCAACCCAAACCATTTTATGATTCTAGGCTGTTTTAGGCAACAAGTCACTACAAAGTATTTAAGATGCAGGGAATGTTTTTATGAGCATGTATATCCTAAACCTCATAATACACTGGTGAGAAATTTAAATTACAGCGTCTTGATTTTACTATAAGTGATGTCTTCAAAATAAACCTCACTCTTTTTTTTTTTTTGTGTTAATAACAAGATAACTTTTGCTCACATTATTCTCTTTTGCTTCTGGTTCCTGTAGGATGGAGAAGAATTTGAGAGGTTGAACAAGCCAGGCAGTGACATCGATACAGATGAAGATTCCCTCTAGCATGAGGCTGGCTCAAAGGAGTGCTATTGCTCATAGTGAGAGAGAGTTAATCTTTTATTAACAGGGTTGTTTTTCCCCACTGGCAGACTAATCGAGACTGATTTGGGGCTGGATCTCAAATGTCATTGCGGACAATATTCAAGCTGTATATATGGAGATTTGTATTCCTCTGTGCCTGTCTCCCAGTGTCTGGGGAAGTGAAAATCTGGAATGCCTTTGTAGCAGCTGGTGAATTTTACATGCAGCTTATGTGGCCTAACTTTGAAAGAGCTCGAATAAAACAAAAATGTGTTGAACAGTATGAATGCGTCATAGGGTCTTTTTTTTGTGTTCATAAAGGCTTTGTGTAGAGGCTTAGTTTGCACTGGGGCCACTATCTGAAAACAAATATTATGCAGCTACAGCGATGCCCTTCAACATCTGGAGCACTGAGCAAGAGGGTGCAGGTGGTACTATCATCTGGTGTTGCTCCACCCTGTCAGACTGATAAGGTCTTGGATTCATTTTGTAGAGAGAGAAAACATTCTGCAGAATGCCAGGCATAGTGATCTTGGAATTGCCGTTGAGGCATCTGCTGGATTGTATTTTGAGTGAGACAAAAAATTAGTGAGGTTCCAAATTATTCAGAGAATTTTGAAACTGGGAAGGGAATGGGGATGCTGATAAGGGATTCTTGGTATGTTCCGAAAGCCTCTTCTCTCATAGCAGGAGAAAACATGTTGGTTTAAAATTTCCTCCCTTCAAAAATGTGTCTTTCATAGTTGAAAGATACTGTCAGAAGAATTTTTAAGAAGATAAGCAATGAGTTCAGTGTCAGAGCCTCATACCACAGTGTATAGTAAGCAGTTAGTGATGCATTTCTCTGGACTGAAGACAGTCCTGCCTTTGTTCCCCTCTGCCATTCTGTCCAGGCTTAGTATATAAAGCTTACTTATGTGTACTGTATTGATGGCTTATTGCTATATTAATTAACATAGCTCCTGTCATTGATCCATCAAGAGGGGCAGCCTGTTTCCATGCGTGACCAGTGACTGTCAAATCATAAACTGAATCTAAAATTATTATTATTTTTGTCTAGTATATATTAAGAATAACTGTACAAAATTAATTTACTGTTGTGGTTGAAAAATCTTTTGCATCTAATTTCATTGTGTATGGATAGTAGGGCATTTCAACACAAGGAACCCCAGTTGTTTACATCTGTACTGAATAGGAAGGCATATTTCAGTGTAAATTCCAGAAATGTAGTTTTTATTGGTTTATGATGACCTATTTTGGGAAATGAAACTTGGAAAAGAATGCTCAAACCGTTGAAGACTTAGTGGTAATACGACTTTTTTTTCATTACATACAGCTGTGCAATATATACCTGCCTGAGTTGGTCATCTATTTCAGTCATAGCAGGTGTTTCCAAGAAGAGTGAAAGTACTGTTAGCTTTAGATTGCTTTGCATTTACATGAGCAGTAGTAGTTTTTTACATGAAGTAAAAGCAAGTTAGAACATAGAAATCGGCCTCATCCCTGTAATGACAGGGCATCAAACCAAAGATGAATGTAATCTGTACAGATGCAAACATATGTTTGACCTTCCTGCCTGAAATATCAGCATTAAGAGAAATAAGATATAGAAATGACTGATCTGCAACTGTTATAAAGTGCACTTAGTTCTTGCTTTCAACTCTTGTCCTGCTGAATGATTTTGCCCTCTAATTTTCACCAATGCTATCCTGTGTGGCTTACTTGACAAAAATACTGGTGATACGATTGTTGATCAAAGTGTTTACTTGCACTGTGGAGTTGGTCCTGTCTAACGTGTAGAAATCTTTCTTTTGGCTTCAGGTTGGAGGTCTCAGGGAGATTATGTTGGATGGCCAGGTAGGTTTCTTAAAATAATGGAGGAGAACTGTATATCCCCTTTGCAGCAGCAGGAATGTTAATGGATGCCTAAAAATGGATAAGGATTTGCATCATCTTAGCAGTAAAATAGTGTGTATAGTAACCCAAAAGCATAATCATGCAATTTTTGGCAGCAGTACTACCCATGGCAATGGTCAAATTTAGTATGTAAATGAGATTTGTTAGAGAAAGTGACTGTAAAGGATTGTCAGCTGGAGAGCAGCCCTAGTTAGCAAGGGGGAGCAATTCTCTAGAGTTACACATCTTAGATAGATCATGGGAAATCTCTCTTGATTAAGTATTTCCACTGTATGGAAACTTCTCCATGTTGGAAAGCTTAACTATATTTTGCCTTAAATGACAATAGGGAAATTTACGAGGATATTTTTGGAGAGCAGCATTAGTTTGGCACTCATAGCATTTAATGAATACATTGGGCAGAGAGCTTTTTCTAAGCTTTGATTTAGAGCCCAGATTCACAAACGTTTGAACTTAATTGCTGCTGAGGATGTTATGTTCCTCCCTCCAGGTTTGAGGAAATAGTTCACAAAAAAATCCCAGGAAGAGAGGTGTGTTCATGTTTCTCTTGTTTATAACAAGCAAATTAAAGCAGTGTTTATTTTGGTTAATTTCAGCTATTTTGTGAATGTAGCAGCTTCAAAGACAGACTGTGGGTGAAAACAGCCATCTTGGAGCTGAATCAAATCTGATAAATATGTATAAAAAAAAGCTTTTCTTTATCATGTGGAATCTTCCCACAAGATCTGTAGGAATAGGATCTTCAGCTCATTAAATCTGTCCATGAAGTGATGCTGCAGGGACAGATCCAGTGCTTTGGATTTGATTTGTGTTTTGCCAAATGAAGTGTTCATTTGGAGTACTGTAGCTCCCGAATGCCTATAGCCTGCAAGATTGTCATTGAAAGGATATTTTGACTTGTTATTCCTTCTGGCTTTGCTTTTAGTTTTCCACAGGGAGAGGTAGGTTCCAAAATCAGGATTTTAAATAATTGCTAAAAGTTACTGGTAATTTCGAGCCATTTTGTAATGAAGGCAAAAATGGGCATCAGAATGTAGAATGGTAGAGAGTCTTCCTCAAATTTTATGAATATTTGAATGTGTACTTTTGTTTAAGATCCCAACTCAACCTCCCTTGATAAGTGAACAACTTGTTTGAAGTTGTCTTTTTAATGCAATTCCCACTGAATGCCTAGGCTGGGTTTGGTACTTGTCCATCTTAACTTTGAATTTTGGACAGGGCTAAAAAAACGGCCATTTAGATTAGGTGTTGCACTCTTTTTTTTTTTTTTGGTAAATTAACTGTATCTTCCCCCAGTTTAGCAGAGACCATTTAGTTTGTATCATTTGTAGTGTGAGTTAAAAGGGCTTTCATTTAAAGACTTTACATGAAAACAAGATTACAGGAAAGTAAATGAACACCTGAAAGAAAACACCCCAAAGGCGTTTTTCTTTCTGTCTACAGGAGATGCCTGTTAATCATCTGGGATACTTTCCTCTGTTTTTGCTTCAGGCAAGGAAAGTTAGGCAGCTGACCTTAGTACAGTGATGCACTTGTTTTCTAGAAGTGAGCTACAGGACACTCCATTTTTTTTCTAGAAACCTTTCCATTCTGTGATTCTTCTTGGTTTTTTTTTTAATTTCTCTGTCCACTGCTTTCAGCTGTGGAAGTGCTGTAGTCAGTGAGAGCTTGGAAGCTCTCTGCAGGCAGCAGTCCTCTCAAATACCTGCCTTCCCCGACTTAGCTCCAGTCACCTGAGAAAGGTAAGTCAGGAGCTGTACCCTGTGCTGACTAGACCTTGTGATACAAAGGGCAGCCAGCCCCAGGGGATGACCAGGTTTATAAAATAAGGCCTTGTGACTTCCACACCTGTCTGCCTTTCTGACACTCAGAAGAGCAAGCAACGTCTGAAGTTTTGTGGCTAACTTTCTAAAGAAAGCATCTAGTTTTGAGTGAAGAAATCAGAAAAATGCTAAAACACATGCAGAGCATGCTCTGGCCAGCTTAGGGCTGATGCCTTCTCCCTATTCCTGTGCTATTGCTGTGATGGCAAAACCTACTACCAGTGCCCTGTTGCATGTATCTATATGTGATGTGCACCCACACCACGGATTATAAGAAGAAATGTGACTGGTCAGGCACACCTTCAACATTAGAAGTGACCACTGTGACACTATGAAGGCTTGAATGGTACCTTCTTCTCTTCAGGATATTCCATAATCTTTCTGCTGCATCTTTAATGTTTAGAAATCTAACCCAAATGGTGTTGAAACCATGGCTATATGCAGCTCCTGCCACTGGTTTCAGTAGAGTAGGGTGATGCAACAGATCGAATGCCCAAAGACACCCATGAGAAGGGAGAGGAAAACCATTTCAGAAAGTGTGCCAAAAATAGAGATGGTTTAGCAGATCAAATTAATCTCAGATAGTTTTATAAACGTTTAATCTAGATCACTTTTATGGGGGAGGGTATGAGAAGAAGAGGTAAAAGATAATTTGAAATTTAGAGTAGTAGTTTAATTAAAAGCATTACTATAGAGAGCTAGTTACAACTCATTTAAAATATATGTGAATGAGATTTTGTTTTCTGATAAAAATAATGCTTTTCAGTTTTCTGTATTTCAGACAATGCTAACTCTGGTTGGTGTTTCCACTTAGCTCTCATTAACTTGGATTTAGTTGTGAGATGGGCAGGACCTAAGAGAAGAGGAACTCCAATTAAAAGAATAAATAGTTATGCAGTAAGCTTTGTAGTTAAGAACTTTATATTGTATTGGAGCAAATTCTGCCATAGCCATAAATCTTATTTTCATTGATAAAGTCAGCTAATTACAATATTAATGCACTGTAGAAGGGATGCTGTCTTTTTAAACAAAGTGTTTCAAAAAGATTTTATTATTGTTGTTGTTATTTTTAAAGAGCATGCCCCATGCTTCTTTCTTAAATTTTCCTTTTCTGGGGGAGACCTGAAGTGTGATCTTTTGTTTCTCCATAAGCATAATGAAATCTCACTTTCCAATAAATATACTTATTTTTTTCTCCTTAGAAAAAATACTAAAAAGCACATTGCAACATTTGTTGGACAGTTTGTGTCCTGCCCTACCGCAGTGCCCATAGACTGGGGCTGTGGGGTTTTTTTTGTTTGGTTTTAATACAAACAGCACCTGCTGATGGCCTTTGTTTATAAAGGTTTAAAAATATAAAGGAGTCTTTATTGTTTAAAGCTTCAATACTACTGGTTTGAATTGCTTCACTGTAAAGGCTTCTGCGTTTTTTGAGAAGGCAAATGACCAAAGTCCCTTGATTGAACAGTAGAAGAACGAGGCGTGGATATCTAGTTGGCCTGGGAAGACTCTCTGCAACTGGCCATGTATTGCTTGGATAGCTATTAGAAGGCAGACAGGGGACAGTCAGAGGCTAAGTTGCCCTTTTCAGTATGGATATCCATGGTGGTAACTGCCGTGGTGACGGTAGTCATCTTGGTAACCTTCCTGGTATCCCTGGTGGTAGCTATGGTAGCCATACCCACCATACTCATCGTCTGGGCACTGCATGCCGAGCGACTGCTGAATTGTCATCTCCTGTCGCCGAAGCTGCATGGAATCAATCAGGTCATACACAATCGCCATAGACCACATTGGAGAAGGATACCAGGACTTGACATTTCCATCTTTCCCCACTAGAAGCATGGAGAAATATTCTGGGCTAATTTGAAAATAATTTCGGATGTCTTTCACCAAGTTAGCTGGGATGTCTTCTCGGTCTACAGTTGAGCTTCCTAAAAAGTGATCACATAAAATCAGCATTGATGTTTTGTTTAGGTAGTGATGATGGTTTGTAGGTAAGTGAGTTAGCAACATGAGAGAGGATACAGCCCGATAGTTGGCAATGTAAGGTGCTTGTAATTTACAAGTTCAGAATTTCCTGGATCCAAAATGAAGTTGCTCTACTGTGAACTAAGGATGTATTTTTAACAGTTTTGTTAGATTTAGTAAACTTGCCCTTTTTCTCTAGGCTGAAGCTACTGGACTGTGGTACATCTTTTTGTCACCCAACTTCTTTAACTACTATGCAGCTTGGGTCACCAATTCATGTATTGCAGAAGGCATATGTGAACAACAGTAATGGCGAAAGAAATCACAAGAATTGAAGTGTGATAGAAGAACTGAAGGATGAATTTGCTGGGTCATTAATGGCACTATAGAACCTCACTCCTGATATGTGAGATATGGGGTGTGGTAGATGTCATGTCCACTTCAAAGTACATGTTCTAGTGCAAATCTGGTGAACTCCAAGCTTTTAAGTATGAAGTCTGTGCTGGGTAAATGAGTAGAAACTATAACACAACTAAGATCAGTGGGCACATATATACATAGTTGGCTTGGCAGCTGAATGCTTACGAAGTGGCATCCTGCCTTACAGATTTGAGATTCTCTGAAGGAGGTCAGCAAGCAGGTGATTAAGGGTGGCCTGGCTGATACAGATTAAGTGAATTTCCAGAAGGCTTCAAAAGGTACTTTGATGGTTTGGTTGAAAAGCAGAAACAAGGTGGGAGTGAATGATCACCTGGAGTGGAGGGAGGTCATCAGTGAAGTTCTGCGATTTTGCTGGGACTGGTGCTGGTCAGTGTATTTGTAAATAATGCACATAAGGTATGAGGATGGAGGTTAGGAAGTATACTGAGGATGTGAAGTATACTGAGGATGTGAGGCATTGCAGAAGATCCTTGTAAGACCATGTGACTGATTAGTAAAATTAGAGAAGAAATTCTATTCAGATTGAAGAAAGACACATTTTTCTGACTCCACATAAGAAATGGTGAAAATTTTTCTCACTCCCCATAAGAAATGGCGAAGATTGACAGTTGGCAGTGAGATCTTAGGGCTATGAAAGAGTTTCATGAAAGGCTAGTTCAGTGCTCACTGAACATCTGCAAAACCAGATGTTATAAACCATGAGGAAAATAGTAACAAAACAGTATTATTATGCTACTATGGAAACCTGTTGTTTGTGTGCATCTTAAGCACTGCATGAAATTCTGGTTCTCTCACCTCAGAAGACTATAGTAGAACTGGGGGGAAAAAAGTCAGAAAGGCAGCAAGGTTGATCGCAGGTTGGGAATCAACTCTGTATGATTCTATGTCCAAGTAAGTGGAGACTGCAATCTGTCATGTAGATGGGTTGGGAGAGGTCTGCAGAATTGTGAATGTCACTACAGGGATGGATAGGAATTAAATGTTTACCTTTTTCCCCACACAAGAAATAAGGGGCATCAAACAAAGATACGGGGGCCATATTCAGGACAGATAAAAGGTACCTCTGTAGAGGTTCTCACAGGAGAACACATGCTAGGAGTTAACATGGATCGAAGGGACATTAGACAAGTACATAGAAAAGAGGACTCTTGATCTTGATAGGAACTATAACCAAGATCATGAAGCCTTCAGTGGAAAATAAGCAGAGGCTGCAAGAATGTTGATGGAAGAAGTGCGACATTTGCTTCTTCTGCTCTTATTCTTTCTTATACATGGACTTAATGTTCCTGTGCTATAGAGGGACTAGGATGCTTTCATGCACAGAGCAGTTGGAACAGAGATGGGATAAATGAGCTCCTTTCTGTCTCTGTTCTACTGATGGAGACAGTTGTTTGGATTAGGTAGTAGAGGAACCTGTAGCATTTGAAAAGTACCCTGACAGTGACCTCTCCTAAGAATATCTACTTGAAGTAGCCTGCTGAGATGCAAGTGGAATACTTGAGGGGTACTTATAAGAAAGACAGAGAAAGAAAGACTTTTTACCAGGGCTCATAGAGACAGGACAGGGGGTAATAGTTTTAAACTGAAAGAGGGTAGATTTAGATTTGATTTAAGGAAGAGATTTTTTTAGGATAAGGGAGGTGTGACAGAGGAGCAGATTGCCCAGATGGATGCCCCATCTCTGGAGGAGTTCAAGGCCAGTTAGATGGGGCTTTGAGCAACCCAATCAAGTGAAAGATGTCCCTGCCTATGGCAGGGGGTTGGAACTTGATGATCTTTAAGAGGTTCTATTCACTCCAAGCCATTCTATGAATATGAATGAGGGACCCATATAGGAGAATCTGCTGAGTGTGTGTTCTATTAGCCCTGCAAACTCTTGAGCATGTAAAAGACACAGACATCCCTTTGACAGCAAGGCTGGCAGAGGAGTGTACTGGGGAATGTAAATTTAGGTGAGAGATAAAAATGTGAGTTAACTTCTAGATATTTGTGCTTTTGCATCCTGAAGAACCTATATAAAGGTTAGCACAGAAACACCAAGAAAGCTTTTTGTTTGCTTTTGTGTCATCTTATGTCTTAAAAGAAATAAAACAAAAGAGAAAAACTGTCAATCCCTCTAAAGAAATTACAACAAAGAAGCATTCAGCACTGTGTAATGCCCTTCATGGGTACTACTGAAGAAACTGGGAACAGTTGCTTACCATTAATTGGATACAACTCTAAGACGCCTCCAATATCTTCTCCAAGTCCTAGCAATTTGAGAATAGTTATGTGGCGCAGACCTGTGGAGGAAATGAAGAAGGTTTTGCGTCAGACCAGATCTTTCTGTTCATCCTTGGGCAGATTTCAGTTTCATCAGCCAGGTCTGTGCTTGCTAAATTAGGGCCCGGTCTCAGCCAGCCCTCTAGAAGGAAGAGTTACTGATTTCTGTGGAGTCCCTGCCAGTCACATCACCTGTCCCAAACACAGGGATAAACTGGTGTGTTGCATGAATCATGAATCAGTTGCATAAAAGCAGTTGCTGGTGTCCCAAGGACAGCAGTGTGGTGCTGTGGTTCTGTAGCATAGGGATACAAGCATCAGATATGCCAGTAACTTGCAGAGGCCATTCTCCAAATCCATAATGTTTCTGCACTGTTTTGTTCACTAGTAAAGCTTTTACTTGTCATACACACCGCAACAAATTATTTAGAGGCAATATAATCTATCCCAGTTAAACTCTGAATGAGGGAAATAGCTTATGACAGGTACTCACTTCTTTCATTTGTGCTGCACAGAGGCTTGGACTGTTGCCTCTGCTTTGAAGAAAGACCTTAGGGATGGCAGAAACTGCTCATGTAAAATGCATCTGTACAATCTAAAAAATCTTTGATGTAACTGTTTTACAACTTGGAAGTAAGATGCTTGGAAACATACCACTTAGTTAAAACACATGTTGACAAAGGCTTTAGAAACTCACTGGATCTCCTTCAAGCTGTCCCTAAAAGGGTGGGGATAATAACTGTTTTGGTTACATTCCATTCTTCAGAAAGCATTTTACAGTGGTCCGTGTCACAGTTTACTTTGGTAGTTAGGAAATGAGATGATGCTGATGCTCTGAATGAAAGCCAAGTGACTATGAATAAACAATGATACTATGCAGATCTCCCTTCAGGTGTAATTGGAATGTAGTGATATAGCAGCTGTTGAATGGGCTTCATTCTGTTGTGGGAGTCCAGTCTACACCCTGTATGGTATTGGCATTTCTAGGAACTTAACAAGTAAGTCTCTCTGCGCTTCATTATGAAAAGACAGAAGAGTGTTTCTGGGTCTTGCTCTTAATTGCCTGCTGGAGGAGCCCATGTCTCTCCACTGACTATGTAGTTGGATCATTAAGTACCTAGTTATGGGTCTGGGAGGGCCTTTATTGGATTAAAGTGGCTTCCATTAATATTTTTACCCACTTGGGCAATGAAGCAGGAAGGAAAAGAAAAAAAGCCCTCATGTCCATGCATCTCTCTGATACCTGGCCCAGTTCTGAGCTGGATGTTACAGGATCTGCTCTTGCCAAAGCATTTTATTTATGTCATTCATTTGTGCAGTACAAAAAAGAAAATACTATTCTGAAGTACAAGCCTGGAGAGAAGCTTTGGAGCACCAGCATTTTCTGCCTCATGCAAATGATTCCATGGAACACTTTGTTTAGCTGTCAGTGTGCTGTACTACCTGCTTAACAAACCTTTTGTGTTTGAATTTGGAGGAAAATTTTCAGTTATCAGACTCCTCAGACTGTCTATGTTCAGACTTCAGCAAAGGAATGCATCACATCATCAGGAAGGATGTGGTTTGGGGGAGCAAGAATATAATGTCTTTTGACTCACCAAAATTGCAGGCTTGTCCACTGAGAGCAGCAAGCTGCTGGGAATAAGCCCAATCTTCATCACTGGGAGCAGAGATCACTACCAGCCTCCTTCTCCATCGGAACCTGAAAAGAGAGTGACAGGGCGTGGTCATGACACGTGACTCAAATTCTCTCAGCATTTTCATTTGCTGTAGGCTGAGACATGTCATACCTCTCACAACTTGTCAGTAACAGCTGGATGGGAAATATTCACGGTTCTGTCTGTCACTGGGAGAGGGTAAAGCTTGGTTTGAATTTCGCAATTCCAAAACTTTTGTAGAAACACCTGCAGTGCCACTGCTTCACCAAACAAACATTGCAAAGCTCACAATCTTTACTCAAAGCCCTCTTCAGTAGTTACAGCAATGCAGAGAAGTGTATATTTAAGAGAGAAAGATTCCTGTGGAATTCCTCACTAGACATTTAGCTTTTACGTCATTCACCACTGCTGGAACTGCACAGTTATTTTGCAGTTCAAGGGCTGTCTGAGAATTAGGGTGTATCTTCATTTCAGACATAACTCATACTTCTGTGTAAATAATCACTGACCTCCTTTTTTTTCCTGTACCACATTTGCTCCAAATACCTTTAACAGGGCTTTAAATCTGAGCTTGCTTATAAGTATGTGGTTGTGTGAGCCTATGGCTATGTAAGGCATGCATGGGGCAATAAGATAAACCTTGAAATATTTCTTTAGTAGGGGCTGCACCATCTAACCAAGATTTTGCACAAAAAGGTCCTTCCATTTTCCTGTCAAGGAAAGGCAGTGCCATAAGGACACTTGAAACCTTTAAAAATTCTAACTCTAGGGGATTTAAATACTCCCTCAACAACTTCTTTTTTGAATATAGATACTTCTCCACTTAACCTAAAGAAAACAGATTTATAGGAATTTGCAAAGCTGCAGAGATATTTTTATAGCAGGAAATGATCTTTTAAATGGATGCAGATGTTACTCTGTTATAATAATAGCCTGCTTTTCTGCAGCACCATGTGAAGATCTCAAAATAAGGGATAATGCAATGGGTCAATTCTACTTCACTTGAGAAAAGCTGAAGATATGGTGGAACTTGCTCAGTCACAGAATAAGTTGTTAAAAGAGCAGCGTATACTGATGTCTTTGTCTTGTTGATTGATACTTATATGTATTTTTACAGTTTAAAATTAAATCCTTGAAAAGCAAACCACCCCAATTTTAATCTTTCCCAGGAGGAACAGCAAAGATGTGTGTGTGTACAGTTATGTGAACAGGAATGAGAAGCATTAAGAATCACATATGTGATGTGAAAGAAAGGAGGGGAATTTTGTGTCATTATTCTGAAAATGTGTAACAAAATAATCTTTGTGATATTTTGTATAGAAAAGCACCTGGCTACGTATGAACAGTGACTGAGAACGTAGCTGTTGGATCATATTTTGCCTAGGGCAAAACTGTGAGTTTCTTTGAGATGCTCTTAAATTGCTTCCTATTTTTTTAATTATCTCCTTCAGAGATGCACAGAGCTGAAGAGTGTTGAAAGCCACTCAAGCTATTTATTCCCTCACTCCAGGCAATCTGTATACTTGATGTGCTTGTCTGGGCCTATGTTTTACTGAGAAATTAATTCAGTTGGTCCATCACAGCTGCTACTTCACCAACACTAACATACAGACTGATGCCTTATTTCTGACATCAGAAGCCATGGACCAATACTCCTGACAAATCTGCCATACCTTCCCTGTGTGCATCCTTTCTTCCTCTTCTAGCTGTTTTGCATTCTGTTCTGATTTGTGAGCCCAGAGAGCAGTACAGCCAGTGTTGTCCCCACTGTTACAGGAGACCTCCCTCCCAAACTCAAGGTCTTCCTCCTTACACATGTGGATTTTAAGCATTACTCAAACCGGCTCTGGCTCTCATGGTCTCCTTTCATGCCAGCCAGGCTTCTTAAGAACAATATTTGCATTATTATAACTGACTTCTCCAATGAGCAACACCAGGGAGATGATGCCAGGGCTCTTGTTCAACTGGGAACATAACCTTGGACAAAGCTGGAATGAATCTTGCTGGGAATCTGACCAGTTAATGTGGCTAGAGAAGTCTACCCAATATTTAAAGCCTGATGCTTCTTTCACAGACAACAAATGCATTCTGTGCAGTGGCAATTCTGTTTATAGATGCAACATTCTGTATTTTTTGGACCTGTTTTTCTAATGTGTGTTTATTGCTAGGGCAGTTTCCAAGCAAAGAAGGATTTGGGGCCCATCCCTTTCTGGAATACAAGCCTCTTCCTTGTGTTGATCAGCTGTTTCCAAACTGTGGTTCTTTTTGGTGGTCTTGGGGATGAATCACTGAGACCTAAACAGGAGGTGGTGAGGTGGGTGGGGTGGATCTTGTTAAAGGTTCCCTTTCTGTTGAAGTGGCCATAGAATTTTAAAATGTTTATGAACCAACAACCTATTCATTTACTTGTTGCTCCTTTCCTCTCTCATCAGAATCCAGCATGCTGCCTCAGTTATTTTTAAAGCCATCTGGCATTAACAGTGTATTCTCACGGATTCCAACAGTAGGTGAGGAGGATGCAGTTGCAACAGGTAAAGCCTACCTAGAGCGATGGGGTAGCCTTAATTTCATGTAAATTATCCTGTGACAGAGAGGGCTGTAGCTTCACGGCTCTTCTGTGGATCTGAATTCCCACAGTCCAGACATATTTATTGCCTAGAATTTAGGTCTCACAAGTAGAGCAATAATATGGCATATAGAGATTGCATAAACAAAACTCTCTTTCTGCAAAAGGTCTCTCAAACATTTTGCAAGAGACATCTGCCAGACCTTTAATAATATTCATGACTAATAGTGGCCAAGGCCAACTGTTCTCTCAAGCAGGATAAAAAGGAAGTTACAGAGAATTAATTGCTGATTTGAAGTACATGGAAGGGATTAGAATGGGATTAATGAGATTGGGATGGTTGATGATCAAAACACATAAACACTGTGCTTCGTACATTCAAAGCACTGAGCTAACATCTGTCAATTAATCCTTATTTGCTCTTCTAATGTAAATCAGTGTTATCATCTCCATGTCATGATGGGAGGAACTGAGGTACCGAAAGTCAGTGTCCAAAGGAGGTGCAGTCAGTCAGGAAACATAACATCCTTCCTGACTTCCAGTATTCTGTACAAGACTGCATTCAGTTCTGGCTGCGCCTCTGTATTTGCTTAACACTGTAAATACTGAGTAATCTATATTTAAAAATCACAGAAATAGTTGTATGGGTATTTTTCCTGTAAAACAATAATCAGTAGAACTAGCAGCAGATAAGAACAGAAGATAATACCTGGATAAGAAGCTCTCAAGGGATTGCTTCTTATCTTCTTTGCAGACAATGCCCTCTTTTTTCTGTCTTTCCATGTCTTTAATTCGTGACTGGAAGGTGTCAATCAAATCAAACACAGACTTCATTGCTATGGGTACTTCATAGTATTGCTGTTAAGAAAAAAACCCAGATGAATATAAGGATGCTCATATTAGCAGCCTTTCTGCATGTATCACAGCACCATAGGAATATAGAGATTCAAGCAGTCCTATTTACACACAGGTAACAAAGCCTAAAACATATTAGAAACCATGGAAAATATTATTGCTTTTGCAGTCAGACTGCCCTTTGGTAGTGGCATATTTTCAGTATTTGCCCAGTGTGATAGGGCCAGGACATTGCAGGCAAAAAATTATCATTATATTCTTCTGTCAGGCCATTCAGCTAGAGGATTGTCCATATGCACTGTGCTGGCATCCCTTTGAGTGGCCAAACTGCATGCTTTAGAGTGCTGGGTACTACATTAAAACCCCTGTCAGCTGGGGGTCCGGTTCCTCACCATTCCCGCAGAAATCCACAATTCCTGATATCCCCTAAGCGCAGAAAATGAAGATAGCTACACAATTCCTGAAAATTTCTTGCTGCTCTTTTTCTTGTCCTCCAACAATGACCAAGTCCATCATCGGTCTCTTATGTACCTCATGTAAAAGGCTGCAATGTAATTTCCTAAAAATTATATTTTTTTCATATTATTTCAATGCCTTTTCTTTGAAGAGTTGAAACCTCACCTTGACCTTCATGTCAATGTCTGTAAGCACCATGAAAAAGTCATTGTAGGTCATCCCATATTCTTTCCTCAACTCGCTGATGAGCTGCTGGTCCACAAGGTCTTCATCCTCTATCACTTTCATGGGCTTTTCATTATCTTAATGTGAGACAAAGGAGAAATAAAAATAGTTGTGGAATCACACAGCACTCTGCCTTTAATTTCAATCTTGAAAGAAAGGGGAAAAATAATTTCCCAGAAGCCCTCTTCCTGCTGCATAGTCAATATATTAAAAACCATCAGTATGGTATTATGGTTTTTAACTGTCCAGTTTTCAGTCCCAGTATTCTCTGAAAATCAGTCTATCCTAGGGCATGTGCACTTCGATATTTAACATTTCTTCATTCTTTTGAAAAATCTTCCTTTTTCCTGGAAAGATCTTTTAGATTTTTTTGGTATTATTCATGTATATGCATGTACTAATCATTTCACCAGCTCCTGAAATGCAGCCATTTCTGGAAAAGACAGTAGAAATTTTGACAATGTGCACCGTGTGCAAATGAAACAGCATGGATAATTTAGGTCAATAAAATATAGCTAGAACAGCTTGAGGTTGGCCAGGACACTAGAGTTAACCTTGCCAGTCTTAAAAAAATTACATGCAAAGTTTAGTGACTACAAGAAATCAGAAACTGTTTAATGTGTTTTGAATGCTGCAGTCCTAGCAGCACACCTCTCTATAGACCTTGCTTTGGCACTCCCTCCTCCATCTGCATGCTGATGTCTTTCCTATTCTAGCACCCTGACAGACCAAACCTTCATTCGGTGAACGTTTTGTACCTAGTCAGTGCTCCACCCCAGGAAAACATTCATAAACATTTGAAGAGAAAAAGACCTCTGAAGACAGAGATTTGAAGACAAGCCTGTGGAGGTGCTGAGGTTCCTTACTTCCCGTGGAACCAGGGTGTATTGGGGTCATGTTCTGAAAGCCTCCCTGTCATCAGCTCAGCCTCAGCTCCAGCATCCAGCACAGTCCTATATAAGTGCAACAGTGCTGGAACAAGCCTCCATATGCAACTGTGGGCCTGGAAAGCTAGAGACAAGCTAAATCACACACAAAGGGAAACGTCACCTGGGCACCCAAGAGCTCCCTGCAAACATTACTTGTCTATACCCTGTGACACCATTATGAATATTAATATTCATAGTCTCACTTAGAAATCCCAGCCATGGCTTAAGTGACCCTGAAGTCAGAGACATGAGAGGTGATCAAGAGGTAAAATCCAGAGGTACAACTTTCCAGTCCCCTGCTCCATAATTATTCACCAGAAAAGAGAGATGAGATTAATTATCCAAGTTGATCACACAGCAACAGAAAATAATTGATGCATTATACAACAAAGCATTCTAACTAATTTTTTAAACATCTGTAGCTTTAAGGCTGTTTCAAAATTTGCAGTAGGTCCAATCTGTGTATAGACTGAATGAAACTTCTGAATTAAAATATCTGAATCAGAATCTGACCTTTAGGTTTCACACTTTGAACCCTCTTCTTACAGAATAAAAGCCAAGCCAGCAAATGTTAAAATTTGGTTATACTAATCAAGCTATAAATGTAATATATATGTTTTTTATGGATATATATGTACCTCAGTTGAAAGTTTTGTAAAGAATTAACAGGCAATGTTATCAATTTCCCATTGGGTGGGTTGCTGCATATGCTAATTGGTTATTCACTTCATAAAACATATGTAAATCATGTATCAGTGCCTCATAAGTGAGGTTTACATGTTACTAATGGCAAGCATGACCATTAAAACACAGAGCAAAGAATCATGTTTAAAAGCAAAGACTATCTCATTGGCCTAGATGGAGGTAGAATAATGCAAAAATTGTTATTGTGAAATTTGATGTACAGCAGTACCTTAGACCAACCAACCCATGGCACTCTTCTGCTTTATACTCTAGATAACAGTATGAAGTTAGCGCTTTAGAGTTTCATTGTTGGGGGATCTTCTTTCAAAACTTATGATAAAAAGAAGAAAATTAAATTACAGAGAATGATACAGAAAAGCGTTTCAAGGAAAAAAATAATGCCACAAAGGCTGGCCTGCCTTCCAAACTTGGAATTGATCTCTATGGAGAAAAAAAAAAGAATTTAATCTAATTACCTCTTTCCAATTCACTACTTGTCCCTGATCTCAACCTCATGAAGGACATCTGGGTTCAGCATGACAAACCACAGGAGTTGAGACTGTCTGCTGCTACCTGCAAAGTTCTCGCTCCCTTTGCTTTTTCTAGAAAGGTCATTGAAAGAGTGTGGAAATGTTTCTCCATATATCTTTGGCAGCTAGACAGACTGGGAAGATGAGTTACTCTTTAGAAGTGACACTCAGCTTTTGTGTCATTCCAGTGGGAAACTGGGAAATACTCTTTGGTTTCACTATGAGCTGATCTTGGCCGGTGTCAATGAGCTCTTTCATTCACTAGTTCTAAATGTGTTTGAAATTTCAAGTGAAAAGTCTTTTCTGTGGACTTTTCTGTTGTTGTCTGTTTGTATTGCAATCCAAGATGCAGCACTCTGAGCAGACCTCATCATGCTGGGTGCTCAGGCTTCTCACTATAGCATACATGCTGTGAACAAAACGTTTCTTAGGAGAAACTTTTGCTGCCTCTGGTGCTGATAGAGAGTGAGTCTTGAAGACGCCATGCAAACAGGAAGGGTAGGGGAGAAGGAGAGGTAGAACAGAAAGATGTTTGTATTATTTGAACTTTCTAAAAAGCTCAGGATTTGGTGTTTTGAGCAGCACTATAAGATGAACTTCATGTAAGGCTTAACCTATACCCTTCTAAGTCTCCTGAATTTCTTGAACAATTTAATTTCTTCTGTGAGAATTCAGCTGTTATATACAGTCATGTGGTTTGGGGAAAGTTTGGATGTAGGTTAAGTTTGGAACTGAAAGAGTATGGTCTATGTCAGAGTGAATATCTGTTTATTAGCTAGACTAGAAGCTAAATATAACCCTAAGCAGTCCACTGACAGGCAGATGGGTCTAGGTACACAAAAAGTGTCCTTGAGTAACCTTGGCCTGATGTGGAAAATCCTGTACTGCTCCCGATTTGTCATGGAGGTGCACAAATGGACAGTCTGGCAGGATTTGTGACTGACTGTCATTCAGGAACACAAGGCTAGGTCTCCTGTTAAGTCCTGTCCCTCTGAAAGTAGCAGAGACACAGCTGGAAGCCAGACATAAATCTGTGATCTTCTGGCCAGTTATATGCCCAACCTGCAACACCCTGGAGCTGGTGTGGTCCTGAGCTTTCTGTTCTATCACACATCTCCCCCCAAGGTTCGGTAAAACCAGATGAACTTTGAGGGGAAAGCCGTGGTGGACTTATAAGCAAAACTAACAGCTTTTATTCTATTTGTAGAATAGAATTGTAGAATATTTGTATTTCTTCGGCTTCATCCAGCAAAGCATTCACAGTGCTGTTAACCTTTAGATGCAGACAGCAATGAGATAGTGCACATGATTCAAGAGCCACCTAAGCTTAAGTGCTTTGCTGGACTGAGACCCGAAATCTTTGTCCAAACATTATTATTATGATAGGAAGGATTCTCACTGGCTTTGGTGTGTGCTTCCCCAGGACCTGAACACTGAGAGCAGTTGTTTCAAAGCTGACTAAGAGAAATGGATCCCCAGTGTCACCTGTCTATATGGGAACTCTATATGTAAAGAAGGTGGCACTAAATATGTCTGAATGAGCTACTTTGCAGGTCCTGCACAGTCTGATTATAGTGCCTCCAAAACCTCTGGCTCCAATGAGATGAACCTCTTTACAATAGCCAGCAATAAGCAGTCACAGTGATGGGTATCTTGTTTCACAGGGAAAGAGAGGTGATAGGGCTTCAAATGGTAAATCTTTAAATATCAGGTATGCTGGTACAAATTTTTAAGGTTGTCCATACCTAGAGGCTGTGGTTGAAATCTTCTAAAAATAATACCTGTTTACCAACACAGAGAGGAAAATGCACCTGGACCTCCCCTTACTGTGGGGGCTGATCTTGCAAAAGAACGGAACTCACGGCAAAGGTTCTAACTATCACCCTACTGTGTCCTGGGTTTAGCTGGTATACTCCTCTGAAAAATAAAGATTCCAGGACCTTGTGAGGAGTACAAAGGCACGAGAAAATATTGTGTGGCAGTGGGGAGATAATGATGTTGAACTTCAAAATGGGATTAACTTGGGCCAAATTTTTAATATACTCTCAAACAATTCCCTTCAGTGTTTCCTACCCCCAATCTCCTCTCCTTCATGACAACAACCAGTTTCTGTAAGTATCTAGCCACCCATGGCTGATGTCTTGCAAAAACCAAGGGCAGGAGGGCATTGTATTAGTGCAGTCTTTAAGTTGGACAGTGAGGTTGGTATTCAGGATATTGGTAGAGCTAAGCCTGATTTCCTCTTTCTGTCCCATGCCCTAATCTCATTTTTTCCCGCCTTTTCACTGTTCCACTGTTTTACTGGCTTTAAGAATTCCCACAAAGAAAACTGAAGGTGCTCAAGTTACAGCACTGGAAACCTAACCATGGAAAATACCAGAGACACTTATGTAAATATAACAGGGAGGTAGTTAGCATGGAAGGAGGAGGAATGGGTTTGAAACTCAACTGGACCACAGCAACAGATCCTGCTTAGATTTTGACCCAAGATGGGGAGATTTCTTCCTTTGTTGTCTATATTGTGCCCATTAGGTGTAAAGAAATCATTAAAAAAAAAAAGAACCTAGCTGGAAGTGGTCAATTTTCATGCTGCTGTTGTTCATGGTGCCAAAAATTGTAATGACTGAGATCTTCCTCGTTGCCATCTTGCAGAAGCTCTCCAGGTACTCGTCTCGCTGCTGTACGTACATGGTGTTGTCCGCCTTGGGGGTTGTGATCAGCTAGTTGATGGCAGAGATAAAAGAGCTTGTTTAGTATAAGGAATGAAGTAGATGAGTATTTTACTGAAGGAGAAATAGTCACTGTTTGCAAATTGGGCTCTCTTTCTCATAAAGCTCTTATTTATTTGTGTTTGGAGTGTACCTTCAGGCCCAGGCTGAACCCAAAGGTGTTCAATCAGCCACAGGAAAACTTTTGGAAGCATGTCCAGCTGGTTGCATAAGCTCCTCCACTGTCTCTCCACAATTCTGGTAGAAGAAAGCATTGGATTTTACAGAAAACCATGTACTTTCCTATTATGCCTTGCCCTACCAGTCCTACCAGCTCCCCCTCACAGCCTTCAGTGGTGCCATGAATCTAGGATTCCTGTTACTCACTCACAGTGGGAGCACTGGGAACATGGCAGCTGCTCTGGCCTTATCCCATGGTCCAGGCAGGGCTCCCAGTGGCTATTTTGTCTGTCAAGGGGTGAGTGAATAGGGCTACATGAATACTTATGTAACTGATGGCCATATAAGAAGACCTTGAAGACTTGCTAAGGCCACTGTGATCTCATCTGAAAATGGCTGGTTTAGCTTTTGTTTGTTCTAAGCCATTTTGATGTCTTTTGGGTCTTATATTTGCTGGAAGGCACAGCAATGGAGGGAAAGGAAGAAGAGGAATAATTAGAACAACAAAAGTATAAAAAATCTGTATGGTTTGTAGTACTTATTTCAAAGCCTTCTACGAATTGCAAAGATTTAACTTTTAAAAAATTTAAAGCATGTGACTTAGATCCTTCATCAGCGACTGGGATGCAAATATTCCAGGGAAGGTGTGCATGTGTAATGCCATTCGGTGGTCCTATGCAGCAGTTTCCAGCAGAAGGTGGCTAGGGATGCTGCAGCTCTAACAGTGTAATCCTTCTAACTAGCAGCAGTGAACTGCAATCAACCACCTGCCATTAATCTCCCAAACACAAAGGCAGCTGGAATCTGGATCCAAATTTTATGGTTTAAGGTCACAAATAATCACCAGAATCCTTCAATTGCAAACTTGTGCTTTAGTCTGTAACAGGTGGAATCATTTTCTATCTGCCTTCTGAAGTTTGTAGGGCCTGGAGGTTAATTTTTATGATAGACTCTTTATAAATCCAATTCATCAATTTACTGAAATGTAAAATATATTTCTGGGCTTAAAGATCTGTCTCTCATTTATGCAAAGGCCCCTGGCACAACTACAACACTGGAACATGAAGGTGAATGAGAGTCAGATACAAAGAGGATTTGATTTCTGGGCTATAGCATGTAGCACGTTGCTTATAAAGGGCATAGAGATGCTTAAATGGAAGCAAAAAGGGTCATGAAAAGGATTTGAGGACTGAGATCAAAACCAGACCATGGGTTTTGTATTGTCCTCCTACTTTTGAGGTCATAAGCTGGAAAGCAGAGGCAGGCCTGAATTTGATCTGCTTCATCAAACCTTGTAGAACAAAGCAGGGATCATTTAAGAGGCAAAGCAAACAGCAAATCAAAGCTTTGTGCCAGGACTGTTTTAACCCGGACATTATATACACTATATCTATCTGTGTTTCCATCAGAGAATCACGGAATGGTTTGGGTTGGAAGGGACCTTCAAGATCCCCAAATTCCAACCCCTCTGCCATGGGCAGGGGCACCTTCCATTAAACCAGGTTGCTCAAAACCCCATCCAGCCTAGCCTTGAACACTTCCAGGGTTGGAGTATCCAGAGCTTCCACTCTCCCTTTTCTTTATATGCTCCCTTTAGGTTCTGGGAGGCTGCTGTATAAACTGTCAGTCTGCATTTCATCACCCCAGGGAAATAAACATAGAACCCAAACTCACTAAGCCAAAATTTCTCAACATTAGTAAGACTGCAATAAAAGCCCCACTATAGAGAGGTGGGGCTGCAGGACTCAAAATCAATACCTTTTTTTTTAGTTTCTCCACCGGGGACCTATATTTGTCATTACTTGAACTTAACCCAGAATAGCTTTCAAAAATCTGGATGTTTGAATTTCACACTGAAATCTTAAATACTTAATGATCTAGAACTTAAAATCTCATGTTCCTCTCAAAAGACCTTTGGAAAAGGACTGAAGCAATGTCCTTGGGAACCAGTCTATTAAGGCATCTGAAAGATGCAAAAGCAACAGGGAAAAAATTGCACAGAGACACTTCTGCAGCAGTGTGGCTTAAGTCTCTGGGGAATGGTTTAAAGACTCGTGGATGATAGGGTTCATCTAACTGGACGGACTGACCCTAATGGAAGAGAGCAGTTTGATAGGAAGGGATGCAAATAGGCACATGTGTGGGTTCAAAGAATCTTGAGAAGTTCTCTTTTTTCCACATGTTCCATGCATGGCAAAGAGATAGTAGAGTTCAGCCACTGCTTTTACTAATAATCAAATCAAACATATTCTCCAAGGCTGAGAATGATTTTAGGTTCTGGAAAAGTAAAGTGCAGCGTGGCATAATCATATGTGTTCAGTGAGTTTTGGCCTGACAACTTGAGATTGTGCAACTCTTTCCTTGGAGATCCAGCTGAGAAGCGGCCTAGTATCAGAAGGTTCAAATTTCAGAAAACCCTTTAAGTTGCCAGGACTGTAGTGGTGTAATGAATTAGCAGCCTGACATTTGTGAGCTCTGCTTTTGGCTCTTTTTTTCCAAGTTTGTTTTTATTTGTCCTGATGCTACACATATTCTTGAAAGTCACAACATTGAGACCAAATGTCAAAGATCCCAACTTTTGCATAGTTTCTCTCTCGAGCTTTTGATTTGGCTAAATATTAGTTAACAAGTAACTAAGAGATATTATTTGCAAAATTCAGTCAAGTTCAAATTTTTCAAATATATGGCTTTTTTCCACTTCCAGTGCTAGCCCTACAACTGGAAGAATGGGGGGAAGGAGAAGAAAGTTGCCTTCTGTTCAGGTCCATGAATCATCAGCAGAATGATTAAATTCCAGTGGTTGGAATCTTAACTTGGCATCTTAGCTTGGCATCTTAGCTATTTGTATTGGAATATGGAGCATGAAGGTCAAAGGTGTGTTTTGACATTGACTATCAGACAATAACTGTGAAACAGGCCAGCTTGCAGTAGAATAATTGCAAAAAATCAGCTCCCGCAATAATATTTTTAAAGAACTGTTTTTCGAAGTGTACCCTTCAGGATATGTGCCATCTGCCAGAAGAAACATTTCTATTACAACTAGAACTGTTTCCTGTCCCAGGTGAAGTGGTTTTTATGATAAGTAGTTGGAAAAACATACAGCACTATTAAACCCAGGGACAAGTAACTCCAGACCACGCTGAAGTTCTCAGACCTGAAAACTTATTATAGTGTTATAGTTTAATAAAAACAGCAGGAGAACAAAACCAAAACAAAACAAATTTTGCACAGGACCTCTGAAGATGTCTAGGAGATCTGAATGCCAAATTCCCATTAGATCTTAGTCCCAAGTTCTCCATCCCTCAGGGCATCTGATCACAAGCCTTTGTGCATATCTTCAGTCAGACACGCACTAGTATTGCCAAAACACCTGGCTTGCTTCCAGTTTTAGGACACCAGCACCAATACAAAGCAGGTGTGCCAGCTGGCAGGACATGCTGAGCATTGAAATGTGGTAACATTGGCAAGTACCCCAAAGTGGTGAATGGGTGTAATCCACACTGGAACCTCATTTTACTGATCATACTGATAAAGATCCTGACACCTACATATCCACTGGTAACAAGATAATGTGATGGCTATATGGTGGCTCGTGGAGGTGACTGGGAAGAGGTTTTAGCCTAATTTTTGGCTACTGCATATAAGATTTCCAATATGAGGCTGCAAAACCTTCCATGTTGAATATGGTTGTTTGGGTCTAGAAATTTTACCTCTTGAACAAAAGCACAAAGAAGAGTAATATAAAACCACCATAAACTTACAGTTCCACATATTCCTGCCAGGAGGGAGATATGACTTCATTTAGGTAATAAGATTCAGATGAACAAGTTACTTACAATGAGCCGCCTTTTGCCTTCAAAATATTCCAGAAGGTTGGTTGCTGATTTCCTGGGGGGCTGTAGGAAAGGCTTCTTATTGGGCTTGGGAAAATCCTCATTCTCAGTCCTGCTCCCCTTCTTGTTCTTCTTGCTGCGGTCTTTGTCCTGCTTGCTCTTTTTCTCAGCTTTGTCCTTCTTGGACTGCTTTTCACTCTTCTGCTGCTTGTCAGGTCTGTCCTTCTTCTTCTTCTTCTCAGGTTTATCCATTCGCTCATGCTTCTTTGATTCTTTTCCTTTCTTTGGGGGAATATTTCCCACTGCAAACTGTTCCTCTAAATGGGAACTAGCAGGCTTGTTCGGGTCATATTTATCCTCATATTCATTACTCAGTATCTTTTCTTGGGCCTTCTTTTTTGGTGGTTTAGTCTTAATTGGTTTGTGTTGCCCTGGCGTGACATTCAGGTCCCTATGATTGTAGTCCTTTCTGTCTGTTCGGTTATCTTTAAATCTACCCATATTTGCCTTTGTATAGTGCACTGAGGGAGCCGTTGGGACTTCTGTGAAACTGTCATAGCGGGCAGCTTTGTTTGGTTTCCGTGTGGCTGCCTGTTGTTTCTCCGAGTGTCCGCGCTGACGGTCCCTACGGTTTGCTTTCCACGCAGGAGAGTAGAAGTCCTCAGAGGCTGTGACTCGTGGAGTGGTGGCATCAGGGGCTACTGGCAGCCTGTGGTACTCTGTGGTGGAATGTGACTTTGTGGTCCAGGTCCTCTGTGTGGTGGGGAGGGGTGTGGTTGTTGTAGACCGGCTTGCTGTTGTCACTGCACGGGTGGTGGCATGAGTAGTTGTGGTGGTGGGAGGGAGAGTAGTGGTCCTTACTGTAGGCAGAGGAGTGGCCACTGTGGTTGTCATTGGTTTCCTCACTGTTTTGGTCCTTATTGGCTGATTATTGCTCTTCCTTGGCTCCTCCTTCCTTGCTGACACCTGGGCATGTTCACCACCAGGGGTAGGCTGGGTGCTGCCCCCATTATTGCCTTCCTCAACCACTTGCCCCTCTACCCCAGCTGCTTTGCAAGTCTGGATGAAGCCCTTCTGCCTCATCTTCTCAATTTTTCTTATGGGGTTCTGATCAATGACTTCATACATGGCCTCTAGCCTGACTGGATAAGGATACCTTTCCTCCACCTGCAGAGTTTTCTTCAACAGTACCATGCCAAATTTCCCTTTCTCCAGTTTCAGAAAGCTCATGAGCTTAGGGATGAGGGCAGGATCTAGTGGCTGTTCCAGGATTTTTCCTTCATTGGTTATCCTTCTGACTTTTCCCCCTTCTTCCCCTTCTTCATGGAACAAGACAATCTGCTGGATGTGCCTCTCAGCCAGTTCACAGTAAACATCATTTTTCAGCAGGCTCATCATGAGCCGGTAGTAGCCCTCAGAGGCATGGGGGGCAGAAATAACCCACACCCGATTTTTCCCTGCAAAGCTGGCCAGGACATTGGGGGAACTTGACCCTGAAGGGAAACGTACCACTCGTGACTGTGAGGCAGAGGATATCCCTTCGTCCTTAATCATCTCAGACTTGGAGTATTTGGCTGCAGCTGTGAGTCTCTGTACCCATCTCATTCTGGTCCCCGTGCCCCTGGCCTGGGAACGTGCTTCCCCTTGCAGGAGATTGGCAGGTGGTTTTGGAGGTGTGGAAGAATCCCTCTTGGAGACAGGGTGTTGAGGATTTGGACTTGAATTCCTCAGGGATGCTCCAGACCTTCTCAGGACATTGCTTGAAGCCCTGTAAGCCAGGGGCACTTTCCTAACTCCATGGCTCCCTCTCTCTGCCAGCCTCTCTGCCTTCTCAGAGCCACACACTAGCCATGCTGCCCACAGCAGGGCTAAGCTGAGAGCTGGCCTCCAGTTCATTGTGCAATCTGTATAAGGAGGGGGAGGAGAAAAACAAAAAGTTAGGCGGTAACAGTATGATGATACCTTGCACAAGTGATAAAAAAAGCAAAGCATAGGCTGGCTGGTTTTTGTGATTTATAAGTGCTGATTACACCTCAGTCCTGCCCTACTGGCTTTGTACATTTTACAGTTATTTTTGGAAAAACACAATTTTATGAAAAAATTAGATCATCCTTCTGTAACATGATATTGTCTATCCAAAAGGACACTGTGATCTGCATCCTTCTCTCTCTCTGTCTCTCTCATGCTCTCACTATACACACATGCAAAGACACACAGAGAAAGGGTCCCGTACCTAGAGCAGAAAGCCAAGAAGTTGACTTGAAACTTACACTCTCAGGGAAGTTCCCCTTCCAGAGATGAGGTTTCACGTCTTTTTCCTTTAAAAGGAGACCATACAGCTTTGCTGCTGCTTAGTGATTTATCTTTGCACAGCCCAACAGGTTCCAGAGCCTGTCTTGTGTATCTTTTAACTCTCTTCTTCACCTTCTTGACAAGCAGGATGAGGTTAGTGGAAATTTCCTTTGTGATCTCTGCTTCTCCATTTACCTGCAGGTCTGGATTTTTGCTGTGCCGGTTACCCACAAAGGCAGGGATTTCATTTAAGGAAAGGGAACTCCTGGCTGCTCCAAGTCTCTCTGTTTTATACTTCCCTTCCCACTCCTTGCTTCCTCAGTCCCGTTTAGCTCCTTTGTTTCCAGAGAGGAAAGCACCAGCACTAATATATTTTCCAGGCTGAAGAAAAACACAGGAATGTGATGCTGAAAAAAAAGAAAGGACGCTTCCCTTTCCCCTTTCTCCACACTTTGACAAAAGCAAATTGTAAAACACTCGTCTTTTTTTCTTCTTGGCTGGCCGCGGTCCCAGAAATGTCAGGGCAACCCCAGCCCTGCTCCGAACCCGCCTCAGACAACGGTGGCCACTGGAAATGGGGGAAACTTCACTCAGGATTTAACAGCTCAGCAGAACCCGCCTCCTCCCCACTCTGACACAGGGAGGGAGGAGGAGGAAGGCTCAGGGGGCTGAAACACTGCACAGCATCACAGATCACTTCAGAGAGGTTGACTCCAGCCTTAACTCTTTCCTTCACGCATCCCAGCTCCCTGGTGTTCTCCAACCCCAGCTTTCTCTTTCCTCCCATTTAACGGACTCCAGTTGGATAAAAAATAGTCCTGTGAGAAGTGCATTTCTCCATCAGCATCAATAACAGCTCTGGTGTTTAAGAATTATTATTTTTTAACCTCATAATTTCTGCCTCCTGTTCCCCCTTTCCTTCTTTTTTATTGCTTTCTGGGAGTTCCTCAGGAAAATCCAATTTCCCTTCACTTTCCAACCAATTTCTCTTTCAGGTCTTTGTGTGTGTCAGTATATTCTTTCCTGCAAACATCATATGGGCATAGCTGTTTGTTAATTTGTAGTTTTTAAAGAGATCAGCTTGTTTACTATTGTACTGAAATTAGGGTCATATGTATTTCCCATGAATGTGCACCAGCAGTGAAAAAAAAAAAGAGAAAAGGTACAAAAATACCTACAGAGACAAGGCTAAAGGCAGGGTCATGTCCTTTGCTCTTCCTTCATGGTGTAAACGACACCATTCTATTGAGCTGACGTAAACTGGCACGGCTGTGCTGCCAACACCTGGTCTTTAACTGATTCACACTGGCTTCAAAGTGCGCCCTGCACCTTCAATGTAAAACACTGCTTAATTTTAGTTGATATGTAACACCTGAAAATATCCAAGACCTTAATAGTACTTTTACTGTTTTCCAGGGTTTTGCTTATTTACAGAGATGCCATTACATTTTTGTGATAACACACTGGATTTGACCTTTGTTATATTGGCTGAAAGTGAAGGTACACCTTCTACTTCCCTTGAAATCAATGTTTCAAAGAAAAAACCCTTCCTATTCTTTCTCTCTTTTCTTATTTTCTTCATTTTTACTCTAAGTCTTCTAATGCACTGATAAACATTAGTAGTGATTTCACCAATATGTGTCCACATTTTGGGTTTTGTGCTTAGTGGTTTGCCTGGGAGGTAGGGGAGGATGCTGAATGCCTGGGCTCACATTAACTTGAGGGAAAAAATGCTCAGCCTCTTCCAGCATATAATATCCTATCCTACATCCACTGGGAGGTAAGTGGACTGTACCTCATACAAGGATCACAAAACTGAGTTCTGTGGAGCAAGGGCGGGTAACATTTTCCACTTAATTTAGTGTCAGGTCTGCTCATTTATTAATCTTGACAAGGAAAAAATGTCTTTAAAAATTACACTGTTTCATTGTGACATTTTAAAGAAACTGTAATTAAAAATATGGATGTTATTTCTATGTTTCATCCAGTTTTATTACAAAGATTTAAAAAGAATTGACCTGAAGCCAAGTATTTAATTTGGGGTAAATTAATTTTAAAAATTAAATTACTTCAATTTTATTGGGCTTTGTAATAATTTGAAACCATACAGAGGCAAAACATCACTCATCTGCACAGGTCTAATGATGCCAAGGAAAACACGCTCAGTATATGATGACAGCAGAGGAAAGAAACAGATTTCCATACTAGCTTTGCTGTCTATTCTATCCAATTTGCTTTGCTTTCCCAACTTGACTAAAGAAGTAGCATGCTACAGAATCTAACAAAGTATCCAAGGGTGGCAGATCAAGGAAGAAGATAGATCTTAAGGCAGTTGTAGAGAGGGACTAGCACACAACAAGATATGGAACCACAGGGATTATTCTCAAGGCCAATGTTTGTCAGTATCTTTATCCAAGGTGAGGAATAAACTTGAAATGACTGCTGGAAATATTTGACATTAGAATCTCTTAGAAAGTAAATAAAAGTAAATGATTTATACAGGCCAACAAGGGACTCCTGGTAAAGTGAACATATATTTTAAAGGACCAATGCAAGGTCATGCAGCAAGAAGAAAAAATAAATGCATAAAGCATACTTAAGACAAAGAACAATATCCTAGAAGGCAGCTATTCAGTAAGAGACTTGAAGCTCACAGCATATAAGCCACTGGAAATAAGCTTTTGGTGTGATATTGCAGCAAGGAGAAAGCCTGGCAGCAGCCCAGTGAGAAGTTGGGAAGTCATATGTAGTATCAATAATGTGATTTATGCTGTGCACATAGGGTTTTTCAAAAGGATTGCAAAGGGTTCAAAAAGTGACCTGGTGGATGTATATGATCCTATTGAAAGGGAGGTAGGGAAATAACTATGTGGAAGGCACAGCCGCACATTGGACATGATCTTCTCACGCATACACAGGAAAGAGCTGTCTGCAAATAAATTGCTTTTTAAGTCAGCAGAGGAAGGCAGAAGGATGACCAATGATTAGGAATTAAATCTTGCTAAATGCAGACTTGAAGTAAATGCAATTACTTGAAAATTTTAATAATGATCTCAGTTAACCCCTGAATGTGGTGGTTTTCTGTGGCTTAGTCGCCAAATCAGGGCTCTAACAGACCTTCTTGGCTGGACTGGAAGTAATCACAAAAGGATGGAATAAAATCCCTAAGGACCCATCTACATGGAAAATCTGAGATCAAAATGGCACCCACCTCTGAAAAGTCCAACTCTCTGAAGGCTTATAGAAATTAATTCTGTAGTCCACTGAACTGAAATGAGCAGTTTGAGAAAGGTGGAATGCAATGTAAAAATCCTGTATTCCTCAGAGTGCTTTTAATAAGGAACTGAAAGTTAATGCTATAATCACAAAGGGAAAGGTCTGCTTAAGGATGAAGTACTGTGAGTCTTACTATACTCTTTTTTACGTATCAGACTTAAATATATGTGTCAAGGGATGTGCACACAACTACACTGTTTTAGCTGCTGAAGAACTAATAGGAAAGTCAACTACCTCCTGAACTAGGACTCTTTCTCAGTCCTACAAAACCCAGAGAAATAAGGCAGCAGCAAGAAAAGAACAACCAGAGGAGCAAATGGGAAAAACTTTCCTTTTAAATAGACTTCCAGGCAATTCTTCAGGGAGTGTGGAAGAAACTGCTTACAAGGAAGGTGGAAGGAGGCGAGGGGCTTAGGAAAACTGGCATCGCCTGCTTTGTACAGTGCTGGGAAGCTGGGAGCCAGATAAACAGGTGTAGGTTCCCCTGCTGATGCTGGTGGGGGGTTATTAGAGTAGAGAGCACCAGAGCCTGAATCCCATGAAGCCAGACATTGTTGATGCTCCAAGAAGGGACATGTTTCTTGAACCCCGCTGGCTCCTCGCTTTCCTGAGAGGGAAAGAGGCTATTATTAGTAATCTGACTCAGGTCATAACCCAGCCAGCAGCTGGGGAAATAACAACTAGTAGTGTAAACAGGGGAACTGTGCTGCAGCCCCCTGTATATAAGCAGGAAAGGGAGTCAGTACAGGGAGGCTTGCAAAAGCAGTGACCCGTAATAAAAAGAGCAGTGCCTGGTTAGTCAGATCAAGCTCCTAAAATAGGCGCTTTTGATAAATAGGTTGGCCTCATTTGAGTCTTCACTTTTAAAATATACATTTTTCCTCAAGAATGTTGCTTAGAAACGATGATGGAAATGTGACACTCAGGCTTTAAAAATAAATATTACAAACTTTAAGGTTAAATGTTTTAAACTGAGGCTAAGCTTTTTAGCTACTTGGTAGGGTTGCAGCCCCAAATGTTCAGGCTATAATTGAGATGCAGGGAAATTCTGATGTCTGGATGTTATTATTGGCCTGTGCTTGAGCTGACCTTGACTTTAGCACCTCTGCTTGTCTGGTTTACAGAGCTTCCTGGTGAGAGGAAGGCTCTCACATATACCCATTTTTTGTTCTACATCTGGTTGACATCTGGGATAGAAACATCAGCCAGGGAGAACAAAACCTTTTCTGGCCAGGATTGGCACAAGTTCTACATCAAACTGACTGATGCAACTGGTGCTATGTACACTAAGATGAAAGTGTAATACATGAGAGCAAATGAATACAAACATTGCCATCTGCCGGCCTTGAAAACGGTGTTACCAAGCCACAGGCAGGTGGGACTGATATAACCACTGCAGTGTACTGCAAGTGGTCTCTCATGATACAGCTGTTGAGGTGTAGCATTCAGAAAGCCGCAGAAATAGTCTTGGAATAATTATAAACAGACAGTTACAGAAATAGTTCATGAGATGAAAAGGAAAATGAGACTTCATTAGCTCCAATTATCAGCACATCCCTCTCTTACAGTGTATAACCCCACTGGGAAGCTGTACTACAATCATCTCATCATGCTGATGTTGAAAACTGTCTCGTGAAGTGCCATGAGTTACCACTCCCAAATCACATGCCTGCATAGCTAAATGAATTTGGCCACAGCAAAAAGTCACCAGCTGCAAGGGCTTGGATTCTCATCTCACTTTCTCACCTCTGCAGCAGAGGGCTTTATCAGGTCTGAACACTGATCTGTGCCACGTCCTTTCTCTAGTATGCTTTCTTTGTCCTTCTCCCTTTGTCTGGGGGACTGCCAGCTGATGTTGAGCCTTTCTGAACAAGAGAGGGAATTGTCTCCTGGCTCTTGTGGCCCCACTTTGTGGTACAAAGCAGATTTAAGCAGGATGGAAGTTGGTGCTTATGCAACTTCTCTCTTTGCACAAATACTAAGACTTGGTTTCTTAATGCAGAGCTCCCAGGTCTGATCTCTTTGACAGCTGTTTTGTCCAAATGCAATCACTTATGGCTTTGCACACTTGGAATAAGATCAAGTAGAAATTGTCTTGCAATACAATCAACTCATTCACTTACCAGGGAAGACTCATCTCTCCTCTCCACTGGTAGAGGAACTTCAGTGAGATTCTGCCAGAAAACAGAGCCCACTGATTCAGTGGGGATTGTTCCTTACATATTTGTGGGCCTCATTATCTATCCTAAAATATCCTGGCTTACAAATCTTTTCTTGCACCCTGTAATTTAAATTAAAAAAACGTTGGTTTGTTTGTTTAGGTTTTTTTTTCAAAGACTTGTTTTGATTATGAAATTGAAGGGGTAGGAATGGAGGAGGATCATGTTTAAAAACCAGATTGTGCTACAGTTCAGCAGTAGAAGAGTATTCCAAAACAGGGCTGTGCACAGTGATTACTGTCGGTGCCTACGTGTCAGAATGCTTTAGGGATGAATATAAAAAATTACTAGTTACATGGCTGCACACATTCTTGTTTAACATTCATTAGTAATCAATGGAGAACATTCAAATTCTCTGTTGGTTTTAAGTCAGAAAAGCAATTAAGCATATACTGAAATACCACCTCACTTTGCTGCTTGCACAGCTCTGTGGAGGGAAGTCAAGGCAAGGCAAGCCAAAAGACTGAGGTAGAATGAGAATTTAACATTTATGTCCCTTTACTTCAGGTCAGACTGAAGATAGTTTGAGCCTGAAAGTGACAGCAGGAAATGTCATGTGCAGATAACATAGCACTCTTTTTGTCAGGCTGTTTATGCTCACTTGTAAACACTCACAGCACTTGTCTTTATTTGTATGCTATCAGGCAATTACAGCATTTAATCTTCAGTGGAGTCACTCTTTTTCTTTCATGTGAACAGGCACTCTTATGTCTCACTCAGTGGCAACCTTTGGCTCTCCCTTGTCTCCCTTGGCCTGAACTAGATGAACTAGATCTTCTCTGCCAGACACTTTTGGAATCTTTCCTTGGTGGGTGGCGGGGGAGGGGGGCACCCATTGTAGTGGGTGCTCTCTCAAGTGCTCCACAGGTCAGATGTCTGTAAGTGGGGTCATAAAACTGGGGAAAAGGAGTACAAGTAGTTGGAAACCCAGGGCTCTTTAGTTCTTTCCTTGAACTAGTTTTCTGCACCAACCCAAACCTTGGAGAAGCACACTGGGAGACGGAGAAGAAATGGACAAGTGTCTGCTTAAACTCGAGTATTTAGAAAATCAAGTCAAAAGCTACAAGATCATTTAGAGTGGGGTGAATATCTATGGCCTCCTTTAAGGGGTTTCATTTCCTTTGGGAAGGCCCATGCCATTCTCCAGAATATACTCTTTGGCTGGTGAATACAGTTCTTCCTGTTTCCTTGCAGAATTTTGTTTCCCTTCTGAGGCTGTGTAAGGGCAGAACCTACTCACGTGAAAGAAGGGGAGAATGGCTAATCTGGCTAGTGTCATCATTCTACCAGGCTACAGGAACATGAAAAATGTGACCTCCCTGTGCTACTTCTGGAAGTAGAAGTACACACAGAATGATGTAGACAGCTGGTTCTGCTGGTTCATAATTCATGAGATGATGGTGAGTGGTCAGCAACTGGCAATACAACAGTGCTGACCACTCCAGTCCTTTCAACTAACAACATATGAAGAGGGTGAAAAGTGTTGTGAGAAGTCACAACATTTGTCCAACAGGTTGGGAACTAGGAGTTTTGTTGTTTGGTTTTTTAAGGTCTTTGATATAATCTCAGCTCAGATTGGAACTGAACCCTCATGCCATGTGGATAGGTTCCCACCAGACCAAAAATTAACAATACAGTTGAATCCTAATGGTTTCCCTAGCAGTGAAAAAGCAACGAATAAAAAGGATCCTGGTCCCTGGTAGTGTCTCAAATTAAGAAGATGTACATATGCATCTCTCCTGTTTGGTAATACTGGTACTACTTTTTAATCAAACAATAATAGAAAATAATAGAAAATCTGTGGTTTTGAGGTTGCTGACACAGTCTGCTTCACAGACAATAAATTCACATAAGCAAAATTGGTGCAGAAGGGGTTAGGACTTACAGCAAAGCTAGGGAGTGGTCTCTGCCATGCACAATCAGTGTCAGTATTTTCATTCAGGATAAAAAAATACTTTTTAAGGGTGGAAGAACTTGTGCATATAAATTCCACAGCTCAGTTTTGCACTGCAGAGTAAGAGACATTTTTCACAGTTATTGACAAAGGACATTCCAGCAACTAGTAAGATCTGGATTTCATTATATATTTTGGGCTAGAGTGCAAAAGTACTATCTGCCAGAAAAAATGTGGTTGAAGCATGTTTTATTAATATATTGGTGCTGTTCTTGGATTATACCCCTGTAGAGGCTCACATCTGAAATGAAACATCTGATTTGCTATATATTAGATAGCATTTCAAGGTTTATTTTTTGGATGGGATTCCCTTACAATATACAGAGACCACGTATATTCCTATTTTTAAGCATTCAGAGACAAACTCTCACTGCCCTTCCCCAATAGATCATTGCTGAGTGCTGTTTCAGGAGCATGTTAGTGCCTGTGTACTAGAAGCACAAGTATTATTATAGTGCAGTTAGTTCTTACTATTGAGTTTGGTACCTCTCTATGTATTTTATGACTGGAGAATGACTTTCTAGTCCAGGTAGCTTCTGTCTAAATGCATGGAGTAAAGCAGCCCAATGCTGTCAACATTTCTGTCCAATGAATGGGCTAAGTCACTGGAGAAACAGTGTCAGGAAGCCTGAGCAGACCTGGAAGACCGAAAGAAGTGCATTTATTTCCCTGTAACCTCACCTTGGAGAGTTATGTTAATGATAAAAACTCCCTGACAAATCACAGTCTCCAAAAAGAACAAAAAAGAGAGGGAAATCTGTGAAACAGATTTCATCAAAGAAATACACAGTAAGGACTGATATTTCCATTGCTTGTTTTGCTTTCTTATCTTCATGTTAAAGGCAGCCTTGTATGTAAAGCCACATATGATCCTGATATGTGGAACCCAGCTGCCTTGAAATCAATGACAAAGTTCCTGTGTTCAGTGAAGACTGTTGGATTTTGCTCATATTTATAGGATACAGTTAAGCTGAGAAGTTAAGAGAGACCACAGCCTTCCAAAATTAAAGAGGAGAGAGAAAGAAATGAGAAAGCAAGTATGTGGTGAAAGAGATCCCAGGTGAAATAATTGGTCCAAGTTTTCATGTCTGGATGTTGTTATTTTTTCCATAATTACTATAGCAAACTCCTGCTTCCAACCAGGGGAGGTGACCTGGGATTTTTCCAGTAGCTGTGGAAATTTAACACAAAAATGGCCAGAACTGTTAAAACTGTTTTACTCATGCGTGTCAGCACTGGGAGAATCAAGATATAGCAGACATCATTTAGTCAAAAGCAAAATTTTGTGAGTGTATGTGTGTGTTCATGCAATCAAAATGGACACCAAGGAACTGAAAACTGCTGTCTACCAAGAAGAGATTGTCTTAAGTACCAAGTAATATACAATAATGTAGGCATGATAAAACATGATTAGATATCTGTTTCTTGCAGTTATCTTTAAAAGTCACATTGTTGGAATAGGGAAGTCTAATTTACACTGATACCACCTTCAACTGTGGAAGTATCTGGCACATCATATCTGCTGCTGTTGGAAATGCCATTGTATTTAGACCTCCAGTTCTCTTCAGCATTCCTCCTACTGAGGTGATTAGTGTTAAACAGTTACGTGATGCAGATGGTTATAAAATAGCCATATCACTTCACCTCCCATAAGGAATGATTTTCTAATCTCCAGAAGCATGAGGGCACATATCCATGCTCTGCAAAACCATTTGGGATCTATCGCATCTCTGCAGGATGCAAGGGAGATGATCAGAAGCCCACTCCATTTCCTTCCTTTTCCACAGACTTTCTTCTCTGATTTTCATTTGTGTTACTGGTATTATAGTTGCTAGCCCTTCCAGAGAGGAAAAAAAACCCACAAAAAGCAAAAAGAGAAGGCAACCCAAATCCTATTATGGACTAACAACATTGCAATTTACCAAAAACTACCTACTGAAAAGTCCTGGTTTCACACATCCACTAATGCCCCTCCCACCCTTCAAAACTGTCTGCAAATATCTATTGCTAATAGTTGTCTGGTGCTAAAACTGTGACCAACACTCTGAACCTATTTGTCCTTAATCTCACCCTTGCAAATATATTATTACATCTGATAAAACTTTATTCTTGCTGACTGCTAAAAATTCCTGTAAGGAGTAAGGTTTTATTATTTCATCCATGGTGGCTATTAGTAGCCTGGCTGTAGCTGCGATGCTATTGTACCTGCAATCAAAAATCTGGGACATCAAGAAAATATCTTCTTCGGGGAAATTATAATCTCTCTCGAGACCAGGTGGATAGATGGATGCAAGATCTTAAGGGACAATGAGAGCATGGAGGTAGGCATGCCAAACCATTGTGGTAGCGCACCGGTGGCCAAAGTTATGTGAATTAACTCAGTGGCAGTGCTGTGGGGGCATCTTAGCAAAGAGAAGGTTTTAGGGGTTTTTAAGAAACAATACAAAGGAGAAGAATGAGCATTTTTCCTCAAGTGTAGCTGGCAAAACGTGATTTTATTCATCAACAGCGAGAAGCAAAGGGAGCTCAGTACAGAACTCAGTACAGCCTTTCATTACTTAGTTCATTTAAGGCGAGATCTCAAGTTTTTGAGTTAGAGAAATATTTCTTTATTGCTGTGCTGGTAGCCAAAAATGTCTGACATCTGCATGACTAACATCTGCATGCCATCATGCACAGCCAGATGGTGGGCTATAAAATGTCAAGAAGTTTTGGTAATGGAAAGATCAGCAGCAGACTGAAACACACACAGAACTATTTATAGAGGGAGAGATTTCATTTTCTTTGAGAAGAACAGTACAAGTGATTGAGAGACTGAGAGACTGACTTAGGAGGAGGTAGTGAAAAAAGCAGATACATGAAGTTTAGGCAAATGACCAGCCACTAGCCTGTGACATGAGGAACCAGAGACCAGGAGGTTTTCTACTGGGAAGGCAAGAGCAATGGGATCACTGGTCAAAGGCAAGTCTAGGGTGAAGCTTCTGAGGTTAAGGAGATGTTTTAGAACTTTGGAAGAAACATTCCAAGGGAGATAGCTCATGGTGCCCGAGTCACTTTAATCTGAGCTGGGCAAAGCACTAGAGTGTATCTTGTTGGCAGGAGAATAAGTCCTAGATGATTGTACTGGCCTTTATCACCCACTCCATCTCAATCTGGCGTTCCAGTCCTGGACAGTATTGGATACATACACACATTCTGTACAGAAAGAAGGAAAATAGGAAATTCCCATCCAAGCTTCAGGTGTGACTTGACCTTGTGTAAACATGAGCCTGCTGGCTCTGCAGAACAAGCACAGTTCTCGTTGAGGGATCTGGGCTCTCCTAGGTTCACACATCATCAGCAAACTCATTAGCTAAACTGTAAAGGCACAAATTGTTCTCCCCTTTCATTTCTGCCAATTCTAATGCCTTTGGTGCACCTACACAGCTGTAATTGAACACAGACCTGGGAGGCAATTGGCAGTGCAGTTGTATTTCGGAGCTAAATTCAGCTGACAGCCCTGGTCCAGGTAAGTAGGAGACGAGATACTGGCTTGATTCCCAAAGCTCGCAGCAGAGTGGCAAGCTAGCTCCTAGCTGTTTTTTTTTTTAATGTTAGGATTCCACGAGAAAATCTTAAGTATTAATAGACATAGGACCTGCCCATATAATTTTTAGAAAATCAGCTACATCACAAGCTTTAAGGGAAGGCAGTGCACGAATTGGCTGCTTGACATTAGAAATGTGCCTGATAGAGTTTCCAAGTTAGGGCCATATTCAGTATGGAAACAGTCCCAGCTATTCCACTCTCCCTGGTTTGAGTGGATTAGCTTAGTATGAATAATTGTGTTGCTACACTTGCAGGAGTAGCAAGTAGAGTCCGTGGTAGAAAAAGAAAATGAATTATTTCTATGTGTTTATTCTTTCAGTTTATTCGAAAGAGATTTAAAATTGATGGGAGCTAGTACCCATAAACATAAACAGGTTCTCCGGGGCGTTGCACAATAACACAACCTAATTGTCTAAGCCTATTACACAACCTTATCAGCCTCGTGGTTTGCCACTAAACTGTACCATAACTGTTTTGCAACGCCATCTAGTGCCACATGGGGATGCCTCAGAGGCACTCAGGATACTGCTTTTCTCTGATTCTATTGCACTGAATTGAACAGCCAATGGCTTTGCAAGGAGAAGAAATGTTTGCATGTAACAGCACTGACAATTAGACCAACAGATAGGAGAGGAGGTTTTGATCCACAGGATCTGAGCCGTTAGTTTATTCTAAATGAAAAAAAAATTCGCTGAAGCAATAACCGGTTTCCAGGCACTATTGAAGTTGGGGTTTCACTCACAGTCCTAGCCCAGCTTCAAGTCTTGGTGTGAGGATTCATGATGTACTAATGTTCCTCTGCTTTTAATATCAGTGAAAAAAATCTTCTTAATCTTCTCCCATTTATGTTTAATGGAAAAATAGCCCCCAAATAAACATAGCATGTAAATTATACTAGTGCTCTTTTAGACTGAATTAAAATACCCTTCCCTTAATTGTAGACCTATTAAATGGAAGCCTTGCTGAGAATTTACTGATGAGTTCCCCATTTGATGAGCCTGCTACATAGCAAGCTTCCAAGATTTATGAATCTCTGAGGAATGAAAGGGGAAAAGAGTGATACAGGGTCACAGAAAAACCAATAACCTCTTTCTGTAATCTCTAGCCATCTAGAAATCCACAAATAATTTTTTCCCCATATGTTTTCAAACATTAATATTTTGGAAAGTGTTGAATTTATTGTTGGATTTTTTTGCTTCAGAACTGATTTTTTTTTCTCTATTTACAAAAAAAATAATGAAAACCTTATGCTTGAAAAATATTATGATTATGAGGAACGATGAAGCCCTTATTATCCTGCGACAAGTTTGTAACTAAATTCTCCCTCTTTCTAATGATAATTTTTACTCTGGTTCTTCATTTGCCATTCTTGTACAGCACATAACAAGAAGTTACTTTGCATCCACCAAATTCTTCCCATCCTGTCCCTTTTAAGAATTCTGGCCGTTTCACAGTGCAAATGTTTGGTGGTGTGTTTTTTGCACTGAACAGAAAGTTTTGGAACAATCCCTTAATCCAAAACAGACGTCTCTTTGCTTATCCTTCTCTCTAGCTGACTCTACAGCCGGAAGGCTGTGTGATTAAGGAATATGCAGCACCCAGTGCAGGCCAAACTCACCTGTAGGGGGAAAGATGGTACTTAAAACTTTTAAAACTTTCCACTCCATGTGTACATGGGGCTAAAATAAACACATTCAGACTGGGGGAATTCTCCATCATCCTGGTGCCCTCTAGGAGGCAGCCTGTAGTTTGAACAGAAGCTAGGAGGGGGTGTGCGATGCAGCAATAACTAGAAGCCCAGTTTGTGTGATAAGCCTATTTTACTCGTAAGATCTCTGACCACAGATCCATGTCTGTAGAAGGTAAGTTTCCTCTCTGTTATTCCAGGAAGCAAATGTAATAACACACTATCTGACAGGTCAGAAATAGATGTGTCTAGGCATTGCTAAGTGTTTTTATTAGAATCGAGTGAGACAATGCAGAACAATGCCGTGGTGCCTTCATTTAGTACGTTCACTGAGCCATCTCAGGCCAGTGTTTATATGAGGATCTGTACAGACTCATATAAATACAAGCCTCAGACCCTGTCGCGCCATTCACAAAGCAGATATTGTAGCAATGCTGTGGGTTTTTTCCTGTTTCACACATTGTGCCCTATCTTGGAGGATAATGTTGTCTATATCTATAATTTCCTATTTGAGATCCTAAACTGGAAGCTGACATTTAGCAATATGTAAGCCTTTGCAAGGCACTTCTGAAATAGTGCCTATGCCTCATGACAGCCTTTCATTAGCCACGGTTTGCAAATATGGAAATGAAGATTGTAGGAAATTTCAGTGTTTTGATCTGTCACTCCTTCTATTTGGAACAGACTTCAACAATGTCAACTCCTGCTCCCTATTAGTCTGCATAGGACATGGACTCAGACCTGCTGTTCTTGAAAGTGGGTTTATCACTCATTAGCTCTTCTAGTCAATGAAACTCTGCAGAAGGGGGGAAAATACGTGGACAAATATGGGGATGATCCTGCATTCTTGTGTATTAACTTGAAGAGCTTCCTAAGGATATGACACAAGTTCTATGATTTTAATTCTAAAATGCATGGCCTATAAATTCCCACAATGCCATGTTAAAGCAGCCAGTCTTAGGACAATGTGTTTTTTTAACTCTGGAATGTATGATTCATTGCTTAAAATGTATTTTTTCTGTTGCTGCTACTAGTGGGCCTCTCATCACCTCATCTGTGTATTTCAACCTTTTCTATCCTTAGTGACAAAAGATAGGATTCCTATTAATGCAGCGTTTCCATCCCATAAAATGCTACAGTGTTAGCTGTGAGTTTGTTGAAAAACCCAAAACTGTCCTGCTCCCATTTACTGAGCATGCTGTATGGATAGCAATGACTATGCAACCCTGATGTCAGGGAACATTTTTATAGTTTAGCAAGCCTGGAAGGCAACTGTGCATATAAAAAGACAACTAAAAAGAATGAAGATCCAATATCACATTAGGAAAGCAGCAGGGAGAGGAGAGGGCAGGCTTCAAAACCAGGCAGCAAGTGAGGGGACTGAGAGAGCATGGACTTGCCTACCAGAGCATAAACACACTGGCTGGTGGAAGGATGGAGGATACAAATTGCAACTCACCACTAAACTTTCCTTTCTCGGTGTTTTCCTTTCTATCTTGATCACGGCTGAGAAGCTTTTTCCTTTGGTTTTAAAAGGAGCTCTATATGCACTACTGTTCTAACTCTTCACACATGCCATTGTTTCTGAATGTGTTGTCATCTCTCCCATTCTTCCATAGGATGTGAACTCCTTTTTCTTTTCTCTTCGCCTGCCCTCCCTGGGAGATTGGAGTTTAAACTTGCCTATGAATGACTGCATTGCTGCCTTTGCCCATTTCATTTCCATTTCAGCAGTGGCCGGGTCTTAAATCATTGCCTGCAGCACCGGATGTCAGCATGACATATCCGAGTTGGCAATGACAGTCCTGGACATGAGCAACCTGACACTTCAGAGTTTGAGTCCCAGCTATTAGAAAATTAAAAGCTCTGATCAGAAAGGGAAGGAGCATGTTGGAGAGCTGGTTTAAGCGGCTGACTTCAGAAAGAGCTTAAATTTGTTTGGACCAGATATTGGACCTTGGAGCCTGCATTGATATTCATGGAGATCATACAGGTCCAAAGAAGGATTAGAGTCAAGGATGAGGACAAGGACTGTGTACTGCACTATATGAATTCCAGATGTAAGTGGAGAAGCTACACCCAGAGCCTTCCTCTTGAGCTCAAACATCGCAGATGTCTTCCTAGAGAGCAGGCATGGCATGCTGCATTGCTGGTGTCATCTGTACAGTAACAGCTTGTTATATTTTCCTCAGTTTCTGAACGTTATGTAGATGGCTGTGTGAGGAAACCCATTACCCCAGAGAGTGCTGTAATATGTAAGATACTGGGATGGGTGCTGTCAATGTCTATGGAGCTCTGTCGTCCCTGATGGTTTGAGAGGAGAGAATTTTGGTTTGACCTCAAAGCCAGAGCAGAAAGAAGGAATTTCTAGGTACACTATGTTACAATATGCAGCCTTGGTGGCCACAGAGAGTTTTTCAGACATAAAGATTCTCTAATTAAAGGTGGGATAGTTTGAGGATTACGATTCCAGCTTATTTGAAAGACTGTGAGAGAACAAAGCTAACTGTTGAAAAAATCCCCAAAATATCAACAGGAGCAGAACTGTTCAGGGGAGAGAGCAAAAATGTAGTGGATACTTATGATCAGCCACTGCACAGGTTCAAGCTGAAGGAAGGAAGAAGGATATGGAAAGCCTGCAAGGGATATCCCTACACCTCTTGAAACTGTCAGAATTCAATAGCACTCTGCAAGCAGTGAGGTAAACTGAGTACCTTCATTGAGTTAACACTGAATATGTGGCATAATCCACTACCAACGATGGAAAATACAGCTACTTGATTTACCAAGGACAGAAAAAGTGAAAGTCCTCTGTGATGTTTTCTCTGGGTTCTGACAGCCTTCATCAGAATATTTGCAGATGCCAGTTAGAACAAATGCTTACAGACATCATCCACCTCCAGTGCTATTCCTCTGTCAGTTGAAACAGATGCTAGAGAGTTCCCAAGCATTCATAAGACTTAGTGTTTATAAAGAGACTGTAAGAGGCAAATGGGAAGGCTACAGAAGGCCAGTAAGCAATAATCCAAGATGATTCTGTGGCTCCTCTTGAAGGAATACTTTGAGAGCTTCTCTTCTTTGGAAGAGACACTAAAGATACATATTCATAGCCCAAATCTCCTAGTTTGGGAGAATATCCATTAGAACCTTGGCAATGCAAGTGAGAATGAACAAGAAGAGAGTAGCTTCATTGAACTTGTGCACTGTTCAATTGAACTGATGAACTGAAATAAGTCAAACATGACTGAGAACCTCTTTCATTTTACTAGTTCTTTTTCAGGGCAAGGGTGAGTTGTGGAGGAAACGGAACCACCTCTTGAATCATGACACCTTATAGAAAATCCAGCCTTTCTCTTGGTTTACCTGGGTAAAAAGTTTATTTATATGAAATGCTGGATTGCTTTGTGAACTACTTCAGCAGGCCAAGCCAAGTCGGTCTTCCAGCACCATGAATTTATGTCCTTGCTGTGGCTTCCTGCCAGCATCCTCTTCATTGAACTGTATTTACATTAGCACTGTAAAACATTACTTCATTCAAGTGTCTGAAGTGAAGCACTCACTCCATGCACTTTGTCCTCAGCTGTTGCCAGCTGGTGAGAAGGTTGCCTTTCCCAGCTGGGCCCTGCCATTCTGAATGTAATGGGAATTAAATGATGAGAAATAAATGATTCACTGGGACTGCTCAGGTTCCAGTTTCAGTTTTAGTTGTCATATATAAATGCAAAATACCGGACAATTAATTTCTTCAGCTGAGATTGAAAGATAAATGCCTTCAGCAGGCATTGCTCTTGGCATCAGATCTTGGCATCCTTCAGTCTGTGTACTGGTAAAGCAATCTGATGGTTTCACTGCATTTCAGTTTGATTTTTAATTCTGCAACTTTAAAAGCCATTTAGGAAGGGGAAGTGTTTTCATTTTATGGAAGGCAGAAGTGGCAGGAGAAAGAGGCAGATCATATTGTCTAACCTGGTGTAGCTCATGTAACCCCATGTGAAGCTTCTCTAGTCTGCTGAATCAATGGGATGATCCCAAGGTCTCTTACTGACAGAACTAAGACAACTTCTATAGGAATAAAAGATAAAGAAGGTTTGACTCTCTGTAGTGTGCTTTAGTGCACAGGCTGTATTACTTCTGAATAAACACTTCAGAATGGAGTTAATGTCATATGTTCTTCTGCATGTTCTAAAAGGGCTTGCCAAAGGGCAGGCTTTGCTTTCTCTATTTCAAGATAAAGTTTAGATTTGTTAAATAGTTTGGAAATGAGATTTCTCATGGAGGTGTCCCTGTTTTGGAACATGTAACTATCTCAGTGTTAACATGCAGACTGTGGTATCACAAAACTTTTCACACAATAATCAATTTCTGGATAAAACACAGATCTGTGTCTCAGGAGACTGCATTTCACTTTCTGGCTTAGAGGTCCTTGCTTTGAGAAGGGCAATAGCACTTACTGTTCAACACCAGGATGTCAGGGCTGTGTCAAGTCCTTAAGATGCTTGAATAGAAAGTTTGAAGAAGCTAGTAAGTACTGCTATCTCTCTTAGTATTATTGTTTCAATTTTATTCCTTCCTCATTCTTAACTTGCTCAGAGTTTATCTTTAATTTGTGGAAACCACAAGCAGAGAATAAGGAAATGTTTTCATGGCTTTGTGGGAGGCAAGCAAAGAAAGTATGTTGTGGGGCTGTAAGGATGGTCAGCTATGACAACTATGGGCACTGCCTTCTTCCCTAGGGTTAAAAAAACCCCCAAACAAACAAAAGTAAGTTTCTCCCTTATTGTTGTGGTACTACCAGTGGAGCATTGATATTCGTCAGGGTATCTTTACAACAGCTTTAGATTTGAAAAAAAAATAAGGAGAAATTAATGGTAAATTGTTGTTTTAAATTTGCTATATGGGTGTTTGCATCTTCATGGGAAGAAACTGTTTCCACAAGTCAAAACCACTGGATAGCTGCAGTCTTTCCTGGAGGTACCTCACCAGAGACGAAGCTCACCTTTCACTCCTGGGCATACAGGCAGCTGCTGCCCTCTCTTATATTCAAACAGCTTTCAAGTGCTGTGAGCCTGTTTGGGGGTGATTCTACCTCACTGAAGCAGGTCTCAATTTCTGAATCTTAAACATACCAGCTCTCTTACATGCTGGCAGAAAATACATCCTGCCCTCCATGTTACCTGATATGCCACTGGAAGGATTGTCTTGGAGAAAGTGCAAGTGACACCTGTGGAGATGCATTTAAACTTGCCTGGGAACTTTGCTATATTTCTTATGAAGAATATATTGACTACTTTTGTCTACAGGGTCACGGCTGGTCAGCAATGAAGAAACATTAAAGACTCTGGAAGTCCATTTTGGATCTGTCAAAGACTGTGAGCACATCTATTTATTTATTCTTCCCTCCCCTCTCTTTGGTGTAGATTAGAGGTAAAATTCTCCAGGGAGTGGATTCCTCATTAAGATTTCCAATACCTCCCAGTATGCAGAGGCTGGGATTACCACATGAAGGGCATCCTGCTATTTTTGCCTCTGGTCCAGTCCCTTTGAAGGGACCCTGGAACACTTCACAATAGTGCAGATTTACGAGGACTGCGCAGCCTGCCAGAGCCTTTCTGACATACTCCTGTAAACTAATTATGGGAAACTGCCCCAGGCCTCTGTCATTAAAAATACATTCTTAGCATTTCATGAACAAAGCTTAGTTTCCTCCTTCTGTTCCTATAGGATATGATCCGTTTCCTGGCAGATGTTTATCCTAAAACATAAGCGATTGTTGCTGAGGAAAGTAAGTTAAAAATAATGTGTCACCTAGGATGAGTCACAATGTGAATCCTGAAATCTCAGCATGATCTGAACTTCTCCAGTGCCCAAGGAAATTGCTTTTTAAGATTTTTAGTTGTTTAAATTCATCTAATTAGAGACTGGGCACTTTGAATTCTGTAGTTTGTTGTCAAACCTTCGTTTTCAAAACTGCCTTAGCATGGCTTTTGACCAAAATCCATTACCCACCCACTGGCTATTTGGGCACCTGAACAAAACGAGTCGATCCATCCAACTGCTTGCGCCTTGCTGGCTCTTATATGCTACAAGACGGGGTGCCAGGACAGGCAGACAGATATAGAATAAACAAGAATGGTTGTTGGCAGGAGTGGAGCTCTGGCTCATGAGGGCAGATAAACACAACGTGTCTTGGCTGACTGAGTCGCATGTGTGATCCCAGGCCCTGGAGAGCAGGGCAGGTTGTGTGTGCATGGGCTGTGTGGGCCTGGAGCTGATTCAGAGGTTCCACATGCAGATGTAGATGTTATTGATGTGCACATCATAAACAATGCCCTTGGAAACACTTGTTCCCTGTCTAGGCAAGAGCCACTGGGACAAGGTGGAATACAGAGACCGAATTCAATTCACCCCTGTGGAGGAGACTGAGGCACCTTCTGGTTCAGGCAGGTGGTGAGGTTATCACCACTTACCTTATTATCTCAGGCCAATTGAGCTGCCAGAACTAGGTGTGCTTCAGATTGTCTAACCTGCTAATTCCTGTATCATAACTCAAACCTCAGTGAAAGACCTGACATTTGTCAAGCCATTCACCTGAGCTGTGACTTAAACTTGCATTTTGCAGTGAGCAGGGTACTTGTAAGCACTTCAGCTTGTTGCTGCTGTTGCATGTGGAGGGTATCAACTGAGGTCCTAATTCCTTCTAGGACCTGAACTCCTGTGTGTGTTTCAGATGCAATATGTATGTGCACAGTACTCAAAGATCTTGATTTTAAAGGAACTAAAAATTCCAGGGTCGAGTTCTTCCCAAGGCTTTCAGTTTGTGTATAGGTCAAGCACCAGATGATTTGCTACAGCACAAGGCTTTGAACTGATCCCTGAAATTCTACAGCCATTCTCCTGCTATAAGGTTTTGAGCTGCCAAGTAAAGTGCACTGGGAAAAATAATATGCAGAAGGATGTCCATATTTTTCATCTGTAAATGCTTAAGACCAAAGATTCCAGAGGAATGGACATATCTGTTTTGTGATAGTATCATTACTTAAGTTCTGATATAAATTAACCCCTCCTTTTCCCACCCTTTTTTTTTCCAGTGGTTTATTTTTGGTGGAGGGAGGGTTGGTTGGCTGGTTTGGGGGGTTTTTTTGTTTGTTTTTTTTTTGGTTGTGTTTCTTTTGTTTTGTTTTGGTTTGGTTTGGTTTGGTTTTGGGGTTTTTTTTTGTTTGTTTGCTTGTTTGGGTTTTTTTGGTGATTTGGTGGGTTTTTTTTGTTTTTTGTTTTTAATCTCTTACAAGGGATTTAGGTTAGTAATGGAGGCTGGGCCACAACAGAATGTTTACCATGAGGTCTTCTGCTGCATAGATAACTTTTTCCCCCTGCAAATGATGGGTCTGAAATTCTTCCTCAGAGGGAGATCAGAACAAGAAGAGAACCTGAAGACCCTCCTCCCCCTGCCACACATGCACAGAAGAGGAGATGAGGTCTTCTGTGGGGTGAAGATTTGCAGGGGCAGAAGGCCTTTACAAATGCTACTGGAGATGACAGAAGCTGCAGAGGAGTCAGAGAGAAAAAGGATATTGAGAGATAAGGTTAAGGGACATGCAGGAAACTACTGGTCCATGTCTATACCAACTGCGGTGAATTAGAGAAGAATTGCAGTGTTCTCTTCCTCTATCTCATCCCATGAAGAGTTGTGCAGTCAGGGAGAGCCCCTTGCTAACATGGATGGTGGGTAACTGATTTTCATTAGCTGAAGCTCTGGCTATTGACCTGATAATTTTCTACTCATTCTTTACATTGGTGTAAATGATTAAAAAAATAGGGGAGCGGAGAACCAGGGTGTGAGTCCCTGGCAGTACTGGAAAAGCAACACAGCACAACCTCCATTTTGAAATGGGTATGGGTGAGGCAGTAATTGAGGTGTACAGGGTGAGGAATGATTTGGTCAAGCAAAGAATTGGTGTAATTAGCTGTCTGTTTATGCATATGGCTCTTCTGGCTATTTTTCCTTTTCTCAGCAGCATAGTTTGGATCTGAGCCTATTCCAGACAACTCTGACTTTCCTCTTCCTAATTTCCCGTAGTAAAGGTTGAATAAAATCAAATGCTAAACAAACTGTGGGCTCAAACTTTCCTTTAGAAGTTAGAGGAAAAATTCCCCCCACATCCCCTCCCCTCAATTTCTCAGACTTTTCCAGCCTGTTTTGTGAAAGATTCTCAGTCTTTCCTTGTGAAAGCTGATGGATGGCTCCAGCAGGGGACCCAGTGAACTCCCACAGAAGAATGGGGCAGAGGTATGTGAATCCCTGTGATTTTTCTGGAAGGGGAAAATGAGGGAAGGAGGTAGGCTGCTTTGCAGCTGGGATCCACCACAGAGTGAAACAATGCCAAACAAGAAACTCAGCTCAGAGCCCAGAAAAAAAATAAGGGATTTTGATGGCCTTTGGACTGGCTATTAAACAAGCTACAGGGGCTCCATTCTGCTACAAGCCTTTTGATTAACCCTACCCTCCAAACACATAACCTGCAAATAAACATAAACCAGGCCTACACTAGCTGAGGCTGAAAAGCTGTGCACGCACCATCCTCCTTTTTTTTTTTACTACAAAGTCATGTGATACAACAGTTACTGTCTCCTGTTCCGGAGCTGGTGCAGCACACCAGCTGGAAGGGCATTTCTACCATGTTCCTTTGCACAGCATGGACATGCTTTTTTGCTACACCCTGGCTTCTCGGGGTCTGTGTTTGTGTCTGTGATCTGATATCATTCTGTTGCTGCTTCATCAGCAGGAGACAAAAGAATTTTAGTGCCACTAAAGCTTATGAACCACAGGCTTCTCCACTCCAGCTTGTCCATTGACTTCTATCCAGAGACAGGGGAAGAGCTGTCGTCTGAATGACTTTTTTGTGAAAGCATGAGTTAATGCGGCACTGACTTTTTCAGCCCCTTCCATCTACTTACACTCCAGAAGAAACCAAAGGTGGAAACAATATATTTGGTCTCACCTAATAAATCTCTAGCAGTATGGAATAACTCCTACTACTCTAATGCCAGTATTTATTTTGTTGTGTTTCTTACAGTGTAAGTGCTCTCCCTTCCTTGTAAGTCTATTTCACACCCTGACAGACTTCACTATCTTATGTCAGTAAGATGTAGACGAACAAGAAAGAGTCACTATTGGAGCAACAAGAGTGATAAGAGGCTTAGCGAACATGAACTGTGAGTAAAGGTGGAGAGAATCTGTTTTGTTTAGTCTAGGAAAAAGAACATGACAAGAGCAGAGGTGGGAAGTATGATAGTGTTCAGACATTTTCAAGAATTTTGCAGATAGGACAGGGATCAAGTCTGCAGGTCAAGACAGGGTGAAGCAAGGAGATATTGGCCTAAGTTCAGTAAAGAAGAGTTACGTTAGATCTCTAAGAAAGGTAGAAAAAAAAGCCCAAAATCTTTCTAGCTGAAAGAATAGTTGAGCAATGGCTGTCTAGGGATTATAGACTTATTGCTCTTAGGAGGTTCATGAGAAGCCTGGATAGGTGAAAACTCTAGAAAGGGGATCCCAAAATTTCACTGCCTTTCCATGGTAAATTTTGTGTATCACCACCAATACAAATTCTGTTTATTTTTGACTAGATTCAGCTGCTTGCAACCATCTGTCTTTTCATTTTCCCTCCCTGCCCCACTTCCTTCCAACATTTAGGTGTTTTCCTGTATCTTCCTCTTGACCCATTTCATATTGCCAGATCAAAACACTGAGTGGTTGTAGATCCAAATGATCCTGTTCCTGTAACTGTACCTCATCAAATTTGAACAGTATTTTTGTAGAGTAGCAAAGCTCAGCATTTAGCTCTTCTTTTGTATGGCATCTAGCATAGCAAGATTCTTTTCCGTTACTGGCACCCCAAATGATCACAGAATAAGCTGAGTTGGAAAAGACCCACAAGGATCATTGAGTCCAACATCTGGCCCTGCACAGGACCACCCCAAGAATCACACCATGTGCCTGAGAGCATTGTCCAAACACTTCTTGAACTCTGTCAGGCTTGGTGCTGTGACCACTTCCCTGGAGAACCTGTTCCACTGCCCAACCACGCTCTGGGTGAAGAACTTTTTTCTAATATCCAGCCTAATCCTCCCCTGACACAACTTCAGACCATTCCCATGGGTCCTGTCACCGGTCACAGGAGTGAAGGGGTCAGCACCTGCCCCTCTGCTTCCCCTCATGAGGTCTCCCCTCTGTCTCCTCCAGGCTGAACAGATCAAGTGAGCTCAGCTACTCCTCATACAGCTTCCCCTCAAGGCCCTTCACTATCTTTGTATTCCTCCTTTGGACGCTCTCTAAAAGCTTTATATCTTTCTTATATTGTGGTACCCAAAACTGCACAAAGGACTCAAGGTGAGGCCACACCACTGCACAGCAGAGCAGGAAAATGCTGCAGGAGAAACAGTATATATAATAAGAAGAATTGCAATTATCACTCTTCTACAAATAACTCAGTTCTACCTGTGGCTGCAGTTAAGCACTAAAGAAAGAGTGGGATATTTCATCCAGTGTTGAGCTGGATGAAATATTACGTCTTAGCTATGGTAGGATAACTGCAATATGGAAGGTACAGTATGTTTCAGTTGCAGGGCCCAGGACTGATTGTGTAATGCTGCATGACAAACACATTTGATGTTTTATAAGCGTTCACCAGGGAACAGCAAATCAGCAGTAAGATCTCATACTTTGGAAGAATACACTGTACTACACACATTTTTACATCTTTGAACTAGTGTAACTAGTTGTTTTGAAAGAAATCGACTGAAGACATATGATGCAACCAGACCTCGTGTGTCAGCTACCTATGTTAGCTGCCTGATGAGGCAGGACCAACACTGTAATATTGTGTGAGATCAGCCCCTGACCCTGAATGAAACAGATTGGAGGCAAAAGGAGAAGAAATGAGTGTTAAATCATATGTCCTGCTTAACTACTCAGTGTCTTTCAGCAAGCTACAATCACCCTGTGCTTGACTTTCCAGAGGCATTACTGTCCCTGATGAGGAAGAAGAGGCTGAGTTCCTCCTCTGTCTGTACAGGACCACATGCTGCTTCTGCATTAACATCCTGATTAACAGCCCACTGAGAGTCATGTAGGACAGCAGAAAATGCAGCCAAGGTTTCCTGTGGAGAAGCTGGCAGCCCTCAGGAACCCCCTCCAGGTCCATCTTGCTCCCTGCCTGTAGCCAGGCAGCCAGCCCAGAGTCCCCCTAACAGCCCCTCACTCCTTAGTCTGTGGCTATGACCCTCCCATCGTCCTGAGCATTGACTGTCCTGGGGCTGCAGCTTTTCTGGGAGCACTGTAGCCCAACAGGCATTGGGACAATCCCTTCAAGGGAGCAGTGTCTGCCTGGGGAGTGTATGTGGCGAGCTCTTGAAACATCTCTGTGTCCAAAGCCAATATCTTCAAGCTGAGGCAAATCAGAAGTTAAGGGTTGCTTGTAAAGGTTAAATTGTGACATTTTTAAAGGGCACTGAGTCTCAGTCAGTGCATGCTTTGGCAGTGTGTCCAGTCTGTTACAACCATATTGTGCCATCCCTGGGAGGCTGTTGGAAAAGGCAGTAGTTCACTTCTGCTCCTGACTCTGCTGACCACCACACAGCCCACCCTGCTGGAAGGGGCAGGGGGAAAAGGACCTCCAGGCATGACTTGGGCTTCAGCCCCACAATTGGATAAAGTTAGTATAAACCTTCTTCTCAATCAATTTCTGTCAGAGCTAATGGCAGAAGATGCAAAGAAGATGAAGAAAACATCAAGCTCCTTACCTCAATGTATGTAGGCATTGTTTGGAAGTAATGGAGAGTCAGGACCAATGATCTACAAGGAGATTTCCGTGGGAAAGTATCTGGCATCAGGTGATAGCTGCTTCACTTGGATTGAACAGCCTCTGCCCAACTTGTCATTTTGTAAAAATAAAAAAAATTTGGTGGAGTGTTTGGTTTTGAGGTTAATGTGTAGAAAATGTGGGGAATGTACCCTTTTAAAATCATTTAAACCTGAACATGTTGCCTCTTTCCTCTCTCCATTTTCCAGAGTTCCCAGAGGTATAAGCCCTTCTGTGGTGCTTCCTCCTCCACTTGCTGTTTCCCCCCACCACTGATGTACTTACCAGCTGCCATGCAAGTATGCTGCTTTTCAGGCTTTTCAGTTAGTGAGGCAATAAGAAGAAATTGGCATTTAAGTTACCCCGTAGGATGTTGATGACATTTTCCCTTACTCTGTTTTAGACCATGCTGGCTCAAGCCATCTTGTATCTATCCAAAGTTATTGCAGACAAGGCAAGCTTTGATCTTTCCAAAAGTGCAGAACTGTACATTTGCTGTAATGTGATGTCTCTCCTATTATTGCTGAGCCTGGAACACAATAACATCTTATAGAGGGCTTTGGAGTTTAGACTACAGCCCATTTATTTATTTTGCTGGAGCACTGTCCCATAAGGAAAATCCTAGGCTGGGTTTAAAGAGCCAGACAATGGAGCAGCCGTCACATTTAGATGTTGCTTTTGAAACAATACCCTAATGCTACATCACTTTGCTCTGCTGGGTTCTGCTTCTACTTGTCAATGGCAGAAATCACAAGATCAGAATTAGTGAAAGGGCTTTAGTGATGTTTAGTGCAAAGCATGTTGAAAATGAAAACACCGAGCTCAACTCTGCTGAAAAAGCAGCTCTTAGGTTCCTAGGTTTCTTCTTGACTAGTGGGTAGAGGCATTACCTCACACTCAGTATGGAATCAGGCAATGGACTGTGTGTTTCAGACTTTTGCAAGAAAATAGTAATCTTACACTTGGAGTAAATATTAAGAGTGCCAAATGTATGTCAAAAATCTAGACCATTTACTACCATGGAAAGGGGCTTGAGTCTCCCAGCATTTATAGAAAAGAAAAAAGAGACATGTCTAGTCTTACTGTCTGTGAAAATAATCTTAGAACATTTTTGGAGTCTGCAGATAGCCCAAAATAAGAGCCTAAAGCTGTAGGACTTGCTGTATTTACAGCCTACTCATTTTCAATGACAAAATGAAAAAAAGAATAGTATTTTTTACCAATATATTCTGTTGAAAAAAACAACTTATCAACAGTTTTTAGTAAAAAATTTTGATGCTGATTTGCTTGCTCTATTGCCAAGCTCCTCCTCCTGCTCCGGGTTTTTAAAAATACAAAAGTGGTAAATTTAAACAGGTAGAAGCAGCTGCATATTGCGAAGAGGCATGGGGTGAATAACTTTTTCATTTATTAAAAAAATATGGAAGCTAAGATTGAAATTGGCAAACAAAAAATCCTGAAAAAACATTGGAAAGCAAACACTTGACATTTATTCTGTAAAGTGAGCTTTCAATTCTCATTAGCCTGATTAGAGCGATTTATATAACAGTTTTGGTTTTGGCTTCCCTGTGATATTAAGTGCCTCTTACAGATTGCTTAATATCTTAGACATCTTCAAGGACTTCCATGTCCCTTAAGCATCTCTGTTAAACTTCTAAATCTCACTTGCTCTCTTACAATCAGTGACTTTTACAATGCAATTATGTGCAAGGATTTTGAAATCTGGGGTTGTGTATGCATATATTTGTATATATCTGTCCAAAACAGATACTAAGATACTGTGTAAAGGGGATTACGTAGTAATTTTCTGATGAATCCATTGACAATGTTAGTACTTTTAAGGTTTGCGAACTACTTGAGATCTCTCTGTCACATCAGATTGCTGCAAAACCTTGGAATCTTGCCATGAAAATAAGGACTAGTTTGACATGGATTACATGCGTTTTTGCTAGTAATTACAGGAACAGGACATTTGGCAAGCTGGCATTTGATGGGGGTACAAATATGACAGGTCAAGCAGGGTAACAGGAAATACTGGGAGCAGCTCTTTCAGCCAAGTTTGGTTTTTAAAGGACCAGGTCAACAGTAACAGACCTAACTAAAAGCCTAAGTCTAAACCAGAACAGCCAAGACTGCGTGTGATACCCCACCTAATTGCTCAAATCTTTCTTACTTATTACCACTTTCAGTTTAAGCCCTGTGTTTATTATGAGTGTGTAAGGAGTTTCTGAGCCCTTGCGCTGTGTATGGACACAGAGCCCTGCAAGTGTGCAACTGCTAAGATCCATTTAAAACTTACTTTGTGCACAGGGATATTCTATTGGATAAACTGAGAAATATCAGAACTAAAAACATAACTCACATGCTTGGGGGCAAAGCAAAGGCTGTGGATCCAACTGGGAGGCTGAAATTACTAACTTCTGAATGATTAACTGTGTGACCTTTGAAGAGCCTGTACTGCAGGAGCTTCATATCTTCAGGATTTTTGTGAGATACCGAGAGCGTAGGTCTATGGTCTTTCTGCAGAATAGTTCAAAGCTTGGAAACCTTATCCTGGGGGTAGAGATATAAGAAGCCTTATCTATTCATTTCAGAAAAGAGAAGGTGAAGAGGTGGCTTGGTCAGAGTCCACAAGACTTTAGTGTGGTAGAAGGTTTCTGTGAACAAAGAACTCTTTTATGCAGCAGAGAGAGGCATAACAAACCCTGTGTCTGGAAGCTGCAGCTCAGTTTATACAGATGGGAACTGAGGTGCAAAATAATGGGCTTGAGGCAGAAATCACTGACACAAATTCTATGCCTGGTGTTACACTGCGGATCAGACTGGGTCATCACAACCAGCACTCTTGGCTTTGAAATCTGTATGCCTATGATTAACGTGATTCCCACATTATATGCACACATCAGCATTACATTTAGTCACTGAAGAAGAGAGAGAATGCATTCAATTAGCTCTGGGCTTTCTGCCTAAAGAGGGAAAATGAAGTGAGATTTTGTTTAAGGACAACTCTGGTAACTCTGAAAAACAACATGGAATTATTAGCATTTGGGCAGATTGAACAGGTTTTCAAGGCCCAGTACAAAAGACCTTGCAGAAAGATCTCTGTTCTCAGTGACCTGCACAGAAAGCAGGCCAGAAGGAAGGCCTGTGCCTACCCTACTAGGGCTTAGTTGTGGTCCTAGAAAGCATAGGACATGCTTAGATAAGCAAATCAGAGGTAGGCAGGTCCATACTAGAACCCTTTATTTCAGTAGGGATCTTGCATAAATAGAAAGGGGAATATCCTTTTGTCTGAGGATGGTCTTACTTAGAAAGGGTGGTATGGATGATGGTAATGGAAGGGAACTGAATCCTTTCCAGAGCAGCCCTGGTTTAAATGTTTCATTTTGCTGGAAAACCCCTAAGTTCTTGTAAGAACTTTAGAATAGAGTCACTTTAAAGTGTTCCTGACTCACATGATGGGAATTCATTGCATTGAAAATCTAATTTTCAAAATGAAAAAATTATGATTTTCAAATGTAAAATAACTTGTCTTTGAAAAGGTAAGCAAGATACCATTTTTTTCAAAACTGCACTTTCAAATCTCATTTAAGTACTCAGGGGGTATCAAAATGAAATTTGTTGGTGATTTCAGATAGAAAACGTTTTAATAATAATTATGGTGCATGAGTAGTGTTTCACCCTTTGAAGTTTATTCAGATCGGAAATACTTTGAAGTTGGTTATCTCAGAATCACATAATCACAGACTGGGTCAGGTTGGAAGGGACCACTGTGGGTTATCTGGTCCAACCCCCCTGCACAAGCAGGGCCACCCTAGAGCACATTGCACAGGGTTGCATCCAGATGGTTCTTGAATATCTCCAGTGAGGAAGCACAGTCACCCACACAGTAAAGAAGTTCTTCCTCATGTTCAGGTGGAACTTCCTGTGCATCAGTTTCTGCCCATTCCCTCTTGTCCTGTTGCATGGCACCACTGAGAAGAACCTGGCTCCATCCTCTGGGTGACCTCCCTTTAGGTGCAGGACCCTGAATTTGCCTCTGTTGAATTTCAGAAAGTTCCTCTCTGCCCTTGCCTCCAACCTGTTGAGGTCCTTCTGAAGGGCTGCACAGCCCTCTGGGGTATCAGCCACTCCTCCCAGCTTTGTGTTGTCAGCGAACTTGCTGAGGAGGCTTCTGTCCCTTCATCCAAGACATTGATGAATGGGACAAGAAAATCACTTCCTATACAGTCTTATTTTCTGCCATGGGATGCTAAAGCATCTGTAGTTGTCACCCACGTGTATAGATGAGTCCTTTCAATACAGCTGCTTTGTTTTGCTTTTCCATTTTTTCCATCAGAGTGCCCAGTTATTCCAGACCAACACTTGTATTTGTTGAACATTTCCTATCATCTGTCTCCAAGGTCCTCAGTTTAAGCAGAGTGCTGAGGCGTGGATAATTGAACTCACTCATTTTGGGGTCCAGGTTGTTGTTGACTTCTCTTTCTCTTCTCTCTTGCAAACTTTCATTTTAAAAGGTCACAATTTTCTTTGCCAAGTTGTGAAACTTGGTTTTGGGTTTTTTCATTCTGTTTTCCAGCCACCTTGCAAAGGAAGTATCATGTGGAGTCATGCTTTTGATGTCACCTAGGACTGCGGGTCTGCACTATGCACATCTGAAATAGCTGGTTTAGACCCTTTTCATTTTCATCTTGTTGCTTTTGGCAGGAAAAAAGGTGTTCAAAAGTAAGAGAATTTGTTCCCAGCTGATTTGAAAACTGAATGGCTCCCTGTTTGTTTTTTTCTTTTCTAAAAGTCCTTTACAAGGGACTGTTTTTTGAGGGCTTGTGATCACGCGTGTAGTTTGCTTTCTGTCTAGCCACAGCAGTTTACCACTTACAAAAGAGTCTTTCAGCACCTGACCCTGTATTCAGGGCAAGATCTGCAACCTTTAATTGTTTAATTAGCTGGTGCTAGCTTAAAATATATAACAGAGCTCTCTCTCAGGTAAGTAGGTTATTTCAGGAAGCATCCCCACAAATTATTTTCATTCCTTTTCCTTTGCTACTTTACCCAGCAGAAGGAAGCAAAGGTCGTGATCTTTGACAATGATCAGCCCACCTTCAAAATACTTGCAAGTAGCCCTCATCTTCTCAACTAATGAAATAAAAGCCTCTATCAGGACTCTCCTATAGTAGGCTGTTTGTGCCTGATGTGCTCTCTGCTGAGGAGGGGTGTGAGTGGTGGTGGCTAAAAGAAAAATGACCTTATATCTTTTCATTGCTTCTTTGTTTGTTTAGTGGTGAGCAGGCAACCCTTTCATCTGAAAACTTGTGCATTCTTTTCTACTCCATAAAAATGTGGAGTCAAATATAATCCCAAGTTGGGCAGGAAGGTGCTTTACCTACAGTAACAAACAGTACACGGAACAAAGGCTGCTTGTCCTGACTACCTCTGTCAAAAACAAAAGATCATGAGTAAAGGTGAAAGGCAGTACTTCTAAAATGTATCCTTTTAAACATCAGTTAACTGCAGAAGGTGACACTGACAGAATACGAGGTTTCATTTTATGTGTTTGCAGATTTTGACATGATGAGGAGACAATTGAGCTGCTGAGAAGTTTTTCTTCTTTTAATGACATTCAGACACTCCTGCTACAAGAAGATGAGTTAGCATTTGCCATCTTCATCGTGCTGCCAACTGATCTCTCCCAGTTTATTTCTGGTAGAATTTCCAATATTTTTAATACCATAATGCTGGCAGATAAAAGATTAAGAATAAACTGCCTCTATCCCTATCTTTTCTGTGAGAGATAAACAAGAGTGAACATAAAGTACGTCAGTAGCATTTTTATGGAGCCACTTTTTAAACTGTAACTTGTTTTAAAGTCAGCATTGCACTTGGCTCAAATGATGAGATACCGACATTAAATGCTACTCAGGCAGAGCCAGTGTTAATATTTTCAATGCTTTATTAAAAAGGAATGAATGTAAACTAATTCTACTTCTGTTATGATGAAGTTCCTTCATAACATCTGAGCAAAATCAAAGCTCTTTGAGGACTTAGGCAAAGTATAATTTTTCTGCTGTTTATTTGGGGCAGGGAGCAGTGAGGGAATGATTTTTAAAATGCTTACTGAGAGTCAGCTAATTTTCCTCATCCCTGTTTGAAAGTTTCCAGAAAAAGGAGCATGAGGAAATCAGGTCGACTCCCATGGTCAACAGCAGCCAATGCCAATGAATACGTGTACTGTTGGTTAGTGAAACTCATTATCCCTATGTGCCAGAACTGAGACAATGGAGACAAAAGTCACAGCCATTCAACTCCAAATATATCACTGGGCTAAATTGCCTGACATGACTAAGAAAATGATTGATCAAAAGAAATTACTATGCAAGAAAAAAACCTTCTTCTCTATCACCAATCTCTTGTCCCCTCCTGCACCTGGCACTGGCTACCTAGTCAGTCTACAGGACACTTAACTGGGTGCTGTTATTTAGCTACAGGAAAGACATAATTTCTGCAGCAGATGAGCACTAATGCATAAATTCTGGTAACCTCACTGCAAAATATTGATATGTTAATCTATCCATTTTGCAGACGAAGAAAAGGGGCAATTGCTAGTGTGCCACTTCAGCGTTACTGTCTGCCTTGAGTCCTACCCGTGTCTGTATAGTAGACTGACATATTTTAATTCTAGCAGGCTCACCTGCCATGTGCCTGCTTTAGAGCCTGAGCTGGTCTAACACCTCCACTTTGTGTTGCTAAAGTTGTACCCTGTGCAGCTCACACATCAGTTCACAGTGTGGTCACTGGGTCACCCTCTATTCTAGCTTCTAACCATGGCAAGCTGGTGGCTCTCAAACACTAGGGATGTTGCAATTCATCTGAAGAGGGTTCCTCAGATGAAAATCTGGAAATGAAGACTGCTGACTGGGAAGCAAGAACCAGACTGTCTCAGAACTAGACTATCTGATAAACTTCATTTTATCAGCTTGTTGGATCAAATAGGATAGATCAATACCATTCCATCACGACAGTTTATCATCTGGAGTCCCTCTGTAGCTTACAGAGACAGATCTTAAGAATGACAGTTCCTTTCCAAATGCTCCACAAAAAAATATTGGCTCCAGTTGGTGTTAAATAACATGAGTTAGTTTAAACAAAGTCAAGCAGTTCAATGCTTTGCATTCCATAGAAGTTAATGAATATTTCTTGCAGTTCTCTTTATTCTTTGGATGACACTGTCTTCCTGGAGGGTGGATAAGAATATGAAGTCTGTGAAGATAAAGCAGTAAGTCTTGCTGTGACTCAGGAGAGAAGGGAAGTGAAACAGACTGTGAACTAGAATCAATGGGATATATGAAGATTGCATACTTCTTGTCCAAGTATATTGGCTGTACAATTCTGTATCATGATCCAAGGTTATGCCTGGTACTAGCTCAGCTGTATTTCAGCCAGGTCCTCGCTGAAGAAAGGTGGACTTAAGGAATTTATTCTATTCTATTTAGTCTCCGTGTTCCAGGAGAAACCGAGTGCTGCCACAGCTGAGGAAATGGTATAATATACAGATATGTTAAAAGAGATGGAAACCAAAAGAGAGCTATGTACTCATGGTGAATAAGTAAGGCATTAAGAAGACATTTCTGTTGTAAGAAACATTGAGGTACACACTATTCCTCTCTCTAGTTGAACAGTACCTCCATAAGCAAAAAGTTGTACCAAAAAATACCTTTATCCGTGTTCCTAACTCCTCCAATAAGAATCTAAGTAGGTCCAAAGATTCACCAAACCTAGTTCTGCAAAGAGACAAAAGCAGTGAAGATGTGAGGGAAAAAATCATTTTAGTAGTTTTTAAACTGCTGCCTTTCATACTTACAGTAGTCTATTCAATTCTCTGTTACAGTGGGAAAGGGAGATCATCTTGCCCCACCCTGAACATCACAGTCTAATCTGTTCTTTTTATTTAACTGGTCTCTTAGTTCAACAGCCAATTATATATTTACCGAGTTCTCAGTTTAAAATCATTCTCAGGCTTGTGGAATTTTTGCTGCCAACCTCAAGAATCCATCTACTTGTCTTTGCTGAAGACTTGTGTCAGCTTAGACAAATTGCATTTGGCCAGATGGCAGTGCCCTTGCCCATGGTAAACAGAGCTTTGTTACACAAACAGGCCTGCTGTCATTAGTGTGCTGCTCAGCAGAGGAGGTTTGAGCTAGCTGCAGTAAAATCTGTTGTCTTGATATAAAAATCTTCTGTGTGATAAGAATCTTCCCCATATGGATGAGGAAAATCTGTTCCTTCTTTCCTTTGCTGAGCATGTTGAGCTCTACAGATGTAAACCTGCCCATATGTGCTAAACACATCTGAGTATTTTCAGGCATTTCAGTGGTACTCTGAATCAACAACATCGTGAAAGAACCTGTCAGAAGGTAGAGAAATTATCTTTGAGAAGCTGGAGATATTTTTTTAAGATCCAGAGGGAATGAAAAAAATCAAAATTTTGCCAGGGAACATTTTTTTAAAACATTTAGTCCAATGATTTGCTAGATGCTAGATCTATTTGTTGAAATCTGTGTTCTATGTATTAGAAATAGCTGCACTGTATTTCGGTGAATATTTATAGAAAAGCTAAGCCCTGGTCCTAGAGCTTGTCTCTGCTTTTCTCTTTTTTGAAGCTTGCTATTTATATCATCTAACCATAGTATAGTTTGGCTCGCAAAGCTGTGGCTGACCAAAGTCCTGAGGGCCTGCCACACGGAAGATGACTTCTCCACTGGTTAAACCCCATCAAAAACAGCTTTTCCACTGGATGTGCCGGGAAGCATCTCACTGAATAAATCATCTTTTCTAAAGAGAAAAAAGTTTTGTGGCATAATTCTGCTGACTACACTGAACTTCTGCCCCAGAAGGATTCTGGCCCTTGCCTCTTGCCTTTGCTGTTATAAACTCTTCTGCTTTTAATAAATAATTGAATCTTGATGAGTTTCTTCTAAGTAAGCTTACACAGCAGTAAGACTGCAGGATTTTCTACATGGCAGCAAATTGCAAAGAATAAATAACTGCAGTATTTTTCATACAAGCGAAGAAAAGAAACCAATCATACTCTCAGCTGTTTGAAAATCTTGGTAAGTTTAATGTGAAAAACAGAGACCATATAGCTTCCATTTCAGAACATCAGAAATGTGAGATCCTCAAGTTCTTTTTGACAAGCTCTACCACTTTGGTAGCAAAAATTAGCATCATTTAAGGTAAAAGGCCATTGCCAGTTTCATCTGTGTCTTATAAACAGAAATTATCTAAAATTGGAATTTTACCATCTTACCCATCCAACCACTGAGGTTTAGTTATAAAGGAATGCTAAAATGAGCCATCCCATGTCTGTACTAGCAGAACAAAACCAAAATTGGTGAGGTTTTGTGGCATCAAACTAAACCTGCCTCTCATAACAGAGATGAGAATAAACTGAAACATTTTATCTGAGTCACAAACTGTGGTGGTTTACATGAGCAGGGACCAGAGGTCCAGTTGCCCACAGAAGGCGGAATGCAGCCACCCAGGTCAGAGTCTGGCCCCAACAGCAGAGTCGATTTCTTGTAGTTTCTGAAGAGAGAACTGGAATATCTCTCATGATCAGAAGGCTGTCTTTCTACTCAGAGAAACCTTAAGTGTTGACATCATGATAACAAGCTGTAACCATTACATCTGCAGAACAAGCTCTCTCTTTTGCCAGTCACAGCAGGGCACTGTAGCCAGCTCTTTGTGGAAGCAATAGCCTCATCCATAAGTAGTGGCTGAGTGGCTACACACATAAAATGCTCTTGTGATGTTCTCTCCTTTCATTAGTTCTCTTGCTGCAGAGACAAGCATAAGTGACCTTCAGGTTTCATTTGGATTTATTAATCTAATGACCACCTGTGGCCTCAGAATGACACTTGACATATATCACGTGGCCATTTGACGACATCACTCTTTACTCAAGTTGTCCCATGTTTTTCATCTCCGTGTTCCAGATGAGTTTGCTTGGCCTCCATTAATCTCCCATCAAGAATGATATTTCTATTCAGGCTTTAGATAACCTTTCCAAACCCAACTCTCTTTCTGCTAATCTTTCAGCTACTTGGAACATTCTTTTTTATCTTTTTTTTCCCCCTCTATTAAATACACAGTTATTTTAAAGCTGAAATGTGGAAATACCTCCATTAAAAGGATATATGTAAGAAAAACAAGGAAACAAGGTTGGTTCAGTCACGCAAGCTGTAATTTAGTTTAGAGTGTCCTAGCCGAATGATCCATCTACCATACTTGAGGATGTGAACAAAGAGATAACTGAAAGCACATGTGTTCTTGCAGAAAGTCTGACTCCATAAAAATGATGAAATTTGCATTTATGGTGTTTAAACAAGATAGTTTTTGACTGACCTTTGTCCACAGCACCTTGGAATGCTTTATGTCAGCTGTCTCTCTCTAGCAGTAATGCTCTGTCATTTTCTAATTAAATCTGTGCAACTGTTCACACTGGAACTAGAACTCAGCAAAGGACATCTATAAGGTTGCAGGGGCATGTATCTTCATTATCTATTTTTCTCATCTTATGACTCACACTGAGTTACATTCTGCTTAAACAAAGCAATATGGTTCTTACTATTGAGAGCACAAGAGTGCAAATATCATGCTAGTCCATGGGTTTGCTGTTGTTTTGTACAGTACCAGCTGGTTTTTATTGAGGAAACAGTATTATGTTGTTGAATAATTTTGGTCTCTCCAGGCCTTATTGTTCTATGTTGGCTGGGGTGAATAAGAAAGTACTAAATCCTTTGAAGAGTTAGGAAATGACAGTAACTGGAAGAGTATGTACTCCACAGCTGATGAAGAACCAGATGATCTTTCTTTTTTTTTAATTTTTACTGAAAGCACTGATTGACTTACAATGGTTTTACTGAGGAAAAAAAAAAGGAACTTTCTTCTGTTTTCCTTCTTCTAGTTTCAAAACTATTGGAACATAACACTGCTCTTCCAGAGATCCACCAGCCCTGAACTGTCTCACTATATCACTGCCTAAATAGCTCACCACATTTGCGTTATCTCAACATGCATCAGTTTCCTCCACTGTAAAATATTTTGATCTCTTAAGAAGACTTCCCTTTCTCTAAAGGTTGTAACTTACAAACTTAGAGATCTGAGGTTGAAAAAATGAAGATCACACTGTAACTACTCAAAAAATTGATCATGGGCGTTTCGTTCTGACACTAATGCTGACAGGTGTCCAATAAGGCATATATTTTCTTTCTTTTGCATACACATATCTCTGTGCTCTACACTGGGGCCCCGAAGTTTTTGCTCTGTTAAGTGATGAATTTGACACTGAAAAAAGGTCTTTCACACACACTAGTGAAGAATCGGGTTGGTGCACTAAGTGAAACTTGTGTCTGTGTTGCTATCTACCCTTAGGTAGAGCCCAGAGGTTGCAAATGGTACTTGCAAAAACCCCCCTATTTCATGATATTTTTTGACAGCAGCCATGAGATGAATGACTTTGGACTGCATGTCCTTACAATGGGGATTCTTTCTGTGAGTCAGGTCAGAGGGAGAGAAGCGGCCTGGAAGGTGGCAGAGGTATGAAATATCTCCTTGTTCTCTGCCAAGTCAGTTTTTTGGGAGGACAGTTGTCTTGAATATCTCAAAGCAAGAAATTGTAAGAGATCAGAGCTCAGCTCTAGACTTCATTACCGAGTTTTCTAGTGGGCTTGTGCCAAAGCAGAAGGTTTGGCTTGCTTGAAAGGAACATCCTTGTGGAATGGGGACACTTCTTTTAAATGAATGAAGCTGGATGGGGAAGAGTGGGGAAGACTGAGTGCAAAATTTATCCTGTTGCACATTTCACATGATGAAATTTCCCTTGCTAAAGCAAACCAAGCCAAAAGAAAAAAAAAGGAAGAGAAAGAACTGAGGTTTTTTGTGGTAGAGCTGTGCTTCACATGCTGTGTTATGAAATGAACCGAACTGTATCCAGCAGACTTTAATTAACTTTTTATTAGGAGAAAAAATCAGCTCTACAATATAAAAGATTATTTTAAAAATGAAGTATCTTGGCTATTTTTCATCCCAAATGCACAAAGGAACAAGACTACCATACATTCCAGTGGCTTGAAATATTTCTGTTGGAATAAAAAAGTGAAGTTAGTTTTGAGTCATGCAAGAAGACATTGACACATCCTTAGGTTTCATTGCTTTTATTGGAACTGAAATAAATAGAAATCATTTTATTCTGAAATCATGAAGAAATTACAGCACCACAGTTTAGACCTTTGTGGTGAATTTCTGCTTTGGTGGAACATTTAGAGCTAAGTTGCTAACTTCTTTAAAAAATCTTTAGCTGAATGAGACACGTCTGTGAAGAACAACGCTGATTTTGGGTTTAATATCAGCAGTATATCTGTCCATGTCAGAAATTACATAAATAAAGCAGGAAGCATGAACTCAAAGGCCCTCATCCTCTTGTTTCCACTGCTTAAAAAATTACTAAGTTACTTCTAACCTACTCTCACTCTAATTTCCTCTGGCAAATTTTCTCTGGTATAATGTTTTCTTAATATGATGTAAAAGGAGATTGGTTGGTTGGTTGTTTTTCTTCTTCAGCTGAGTTAGTACTCTATCTTTTCTAACCCTAGTTTTCATCTTCATCTCGTAAACTTTTGAACCTGATTGATATCTCAAAGATAACTATTTCCCTACAGGTTTTGTGCAACTTAGAAGAGAAAAAAGGTCCAAAGTAATGCCATTATGAAGGAGACACAGAAAGCAAGCAGTGTTTATTTTCAGCAGCCATGCTATCTCTTATGAAGGAGTGTACACAAGGAGACCTTTCAAAGAGTGGAAATTGGCTTTTTAGTAGGGGAAAAGAATTGTGCAAAGTAGGGGAAAAGAATCTTACAAAGTCATTACACCAAGTAACTATTGTTTTTACAATTTTGGAGCAAAAGGAGTCAAACTATTTTGGAAAAATGCTAATACCTTCCTCTGTACCAAGAAAAGATAGAGTACAGCATTAAGCTAGTCCTTGTCTTGAGAGTTATATGCTTCTGTCTGAGAACTCACAGACTAAATTTTGTTCAAATTCAGCTATTTTCTAGATTTGCAGAAAGAAGAAGAATAAATAAGATGAAAAACATTGGAAGAAATCTTTAAAGGTGTAAATTTGACACAACTTCTGTCAGCTCTCAAAGAAACAGCAAATAATCTGACATCCAGGATCCAGAGAGCAAAAATATATAAACCAGTGCAAGCATGTCTTCTCTCACATTCAATTATTCCTGAAGACAGCAAATCTGTCTTTTTGAAGTCTGCTACTCCTGTGTATTTTTTATTAAGAAATAACATATTCCGAGAGCCATCTGAAATTTTTCTTAATGAAGCTGAGAGGAACACTGTGGGGAAAAATTGCTTAAGAAGACATACATTTGGCCCAATATTCATAATTTATCACCATATCATATTTTCTAAAGATTGTTGTCCAGAATAAATCATAAATTTATGAAGTGCAGAACTGAATCCGAAAAGGTTTTAATTCCATGGAACCACCATATTGCCAAGGGGCATATTTTAATTCCTCTCCATTAGCAAAGTCATTTGGTTTTAAACCACAGTATTCGGTCTTTCTTCCCCAATGCAAAAAGTACACAAACATTTCGTGTCGTTGTTAGAATACACATTGCATAAATCTCTCTCAATCTTCCATTATCTAGTGTAGCTATAAGTATTTAATACTTTTAGAGTAAAATAGTACATCAGAATATGACTGGAGATTTTAGGTCATAAATATAGAAAAAGGTCTGTAGCTGAAGTCTAAAAGGTTAATACTTTAAATTCAGACACTCGTTGTTGGGGAGTACATTAATGTTCTGTGCAGGACAGGAGGGTAAGCTGCAGGAAATGTTTAGTGGCTGCACACTTTGGAAGGCAAATTGCATTGAGGGGCACGTGCCCAAAACAAGACACAGCCTCTGCTGTGGGGAACTCACAGCCTGAGACAAGGATCCCCAGGGTCTCTGGCATCACTGGCTGGCTAAAAGAGCCGTGCATGCTTTGCCTGCAGATCATAACTTCCTCAGTGTCACTGCCTGTGTGTCAACAAAGGCTGGGGGCCATCAGTATAAGCAGTGGGTATAAACTGAACTGGGAAAAAGGCAAACTGGAAACTCCTGGCATCCAGCCCAGGCTTCAAACCACACGGCTATCCTATGTATTTCTCTGTGTATCTGAACTGGGGTTCTGTTTGGGGTCATCTTTATGATCTGTATATTCACTCCAGGACCAGTTCTATATATAGCACATTTGTTTATGTTGCCTTGCTGTGCCAGAAGCCTTCTCTCCAGGAGATCCACATTGTTGACTCATTTCATCATTGTTCTTTCCCATCTCTTGTTGGTGAAGGGCTTAGTTGTTGCCAGCTGGTACTCTACTGAATTTGCAATTCACTGTATATCAAATAACTTTTAAAACAAATTTCATAGTTTGATCTTTCCAGTTACAAACAGTCTCCAGCTTTGTGCTGCTGTTTGATTCTCATTATAAAATCAAGTTGACTCAAAGAGGAGGGGATTTCTTAAAAGAAAATCTGTGTGTGAAGGGAAATGGGAAGGAAATATCCCAGAAGTAAACTGGGAGATATGTCTGGGAGTAAGCCATTCAGATTTAACATATTGCTTTGTTTCCACAACTTTCAGCTCTTACAACACCAAGAGCTATTCTTCATCCCAATGTAAAACTCCAGGGTTTCTGGTGACCTCCCAATGATGGCCCACAGGTTACTGCCGCATCTCCTGCCATACAGAGGGCACAGGTCTGAGTAACTTAGGAATATAAGGATAATTCTGATTTGGGACAGCTAGATTAATTCCATCCTGTGGTTTACTGTGGTCCTCTAGTTTTCAAATTGTCCTATTCATCATCAGAAATTCAGCCTATCTGGTGGATGAAGGCAAACCCAGGAAGATGTTTGGCCACAGTGGGGCCTCTCTGGACCTCAGGATGAGGATGACACAGTATGTGGCCAAAGAGTATGATGTTCACAGAATGTCGTCTGGTACTGATGTTATTAGGAGCCTTCAGTGAGCAATTGCAGTGAGGATGGCTTTACATGCTGAGCTTCAAGATAGGGAAGAATTCATTGATATGCTTCTCTCCTAGGGCTGCAGTACTACTTACATTTCTAGCACTACTGCATGACTGTTTCTCTGTACCTCCCTAAATCTGCCTTGTTGAGCAGAAAAATTGGAGTGAAGCTGTTGCACAATGGTGGGTAGTTACAGCATTTCGGCAGGGAAGGGAAAATCAGGCTCACCAGTGTCAAAGGACTAGAGATTCTTTGCCTTCCCTAATAAACCTGTGCCTGTGCAGTGCAAGAACATACACGTGTGCATGTGGGATCTAACCTGCACTCAAATGTGTATCCAGGTGCTTGGGTTGGATGGAGCAGAGATATCTCAGCAGTCTCACAGCTCATTTCAGCCAGAAGAATAAAAAAATCAGCAAGTTTCTCCAGTGAGGAGCATCAATTTAGGCAGGTGAAAAAGTTGCTGTGGTGAACAGCCTACTGCAAAGGTCTGCAGAGCAAAGCAGCATCACAATGCACATTTGTGCAAGACAGATGGGAAAGCTGATGAATGGCTAAAGCTGTAAGGTTCAGAGCCTGCTAGAAACAAACTGTTCCCATGCAGAAAGGTCCCTGGTGAAGCCGTCAAGTTCTGATCTGTTATTCTGAACCAGAAGAATCAATGTTTTCTTATCCTGGCTCAGCTTCAGCAAAATCATCATAATAACAGTTTACTGTGTGGTCTGAGATGAAAAAATAGCAGCTCAAAATGGTTTTTGTTCAGATTCAGTTCAGCACCCTCTCCAAAAGGCACTTAAGCTCTTGAGGAACTGCCCATTCTCAGAGTGTACCTGTGTGCCTGGATGGTAAGAGGAAAAGTTTTAATTGTTCTGTGGATTTTTAGCTCAATTTTACCTGTGTTTTGTTGCACCTGCCATGTGTAAATCTCTATGTCATTGCTCCCTAGTCACTCAGCAGCTTCACTGGGATGAGCAGGTGGGCCACAGCTCAATTTCTAGCAGGTAAAGACCCCTCTTTACAAAGTCACTGCTGTGCTTGTGCCTTCATAGAATTAAAGAGGCCGGTGGCTGACTAGGCCATGGAAATGGGCTTCTTGCCCTTAAAAAGGAGCCTGGAGATTAGGGTTGCAACACATCAGCATGTGCTATGTTGGCAGTAGCCGCTGCTATAGCTAATCTCTGAACACGTGGAAGATATCAGGCTCCAGGATCATCAATCATACATTCATTTATTTTAATGAAAGGAAAGAATGAAGCCTTCAGTTTCCCTGGAAAAGGATGAAGAAAAGTTTGACCTAATGCCAGAATAAAAATGATTAAAGGGAGACTGTCCCTTTCCCCTTCTCTATAGGTATGTGTTCTGCCAGTTCCTGGGCCCCAGACACTCCAGTCACTGGAGCAAAAGAGCTGTCTTCCGTGCTATTCTCTGTGCAACAAATGCAGTGTTTAGACCAAGGTCAGGCTCGAATTAGTGCTTTTCCCCCTGAGGGACATCATCACCGTATTATGCCAGAACCAGTCTGCACTGGGTGAAGTTCCTTTATGGGATTATCCCTTCCCATCCTGTCTGCCTCCATGTCCTGTGACCCCCAGCCTATTCAGAGCAGTGTCCTTTAGGGCGCCTGCAGCACTGGGATCCAGCTGGCAGCTTACCCAGAGTTGCTCTGGTAAAGGTTTTGGTGGGCTATTCTCCTCTCCCTCGCTCCCACCCTAAAGCCACATGCTTTCATACTTAATGTATACACAGACATAGGCACATATGTACTTGTGCAACAATCTGCTTTATCAGCCTGGGCCTTTTCATACAGTGAGATTTGCACTCACAGCTGCCATGGTTACAGCCTGACTTCACTGGCCAGGAATTAGACTACTGTATGGTCTCCTACACTGTGTAGGCATTTGAAAGGTAACTGCTTTGCAGTGAGCAAATTTGTTTTGTGCAGAAGGAGGCAAAATGATCAAGTTATCAGTTTTATTTTATTTTGGGCCAAATCTCCCCAACTGAAAGACCTAAAAATCATTGCACACATGGTAAAAAATGATAGAACTTGGACCGCAATATTCAAGACCATTGCTATAGATAGGGTGACACAGGCTGTCTGATAATGATGCAACGTGCTACATAGCAGTCCCTTTCAGCTGTGTTTGGGCGGTAGAATGCTGTTTTATTTTATAGTAAGGATTCCCATTTAAACTACTGCTGAATCAGTTCCATTGCTATCAGTGAACTGTTCCAAAAGAGCCTTTATGTTCCCTTGTAAAATGCATCCTGCAGTGACTCTTACTTTTGCTGGTAAAGTTTGTAAAACATTTACTGGGAAGTGTGACAAGAAACAAGTTTTGCTGGATGGGTTTATTTTCCATTGACAAAAGTTTTGCCTTTTGGTACCGCAGGAGAAAGCAACAAGAAGAGAGAAATAAAATAATAACTGGTATAGCTGAATTATCATAATGTCTGTAATTTTAGCTTATTTTAATTCTTGCAAAATAACCTGTGAAATCATAGGCAGCCCACTTGGTAAGTACATTTCTCTCACCATTTGTTCTACTGTATTTGATCTTCTGTAAGCCATTTTATATCTCCAAAAATATAAGGTTTGCCACATGGGTTTAGTTAAACCTATTCTGGTATTTTGTATCCATATATATTTTGTATCCATATATTACCACTACGAATTGCTTCAGGAAAACTGTTACTGTCTCAGTAGTCAATACTACATAACTGGCTATCAGTTGAAATTATGTCCTTCCTCATCTCACTCAACTGGTGAGAAATTGGTTGTGCCCAGCATAACATACTTCGTAGCATATTCTGTCAGTCACCCACTCTGCCCCCGTGTGGGTTTTTTCCCTTTTGAAATTTCCAATTCCAGACCACCAACCCCACGCCACCAAATTCCTGACTACAGTGACTGCCTCAGTAGCTTCCTGGGGTTTTTTTTCTTCTCTCTGACATGGCAACTCGACTTCACCTCTTCAGAGTACTACTCACCTTTTCAGTTTGATGTTAATATGGCCAAATTTCCCACCGCTATAACATTCCTTGAAATCATTGCACATTTGTGACAGCAACAGGATTGGGTCCATGGTACTCAAAGCTGATGCTACAGATTTACACAGCCTCTGTGGCAATCATCCAATATTCAGCAATGGTGCAATGGTTTTGGATCATTTCCTGATTTTATTTAAGCATCTTCATTCTGACCACAATAGCCCCAGTCTCCCACAATAGCCCCAGTCTCCCCCTCTACAGAAACTTTCTGTGCCTAGTCATATTTTTTACTTAACTCTGGAATATCCTCTGTGGCTCTTTTGGAGGTGAATAGAGTATTACAGGCAAATGTGTGCCATTGATTCATATAATGTTCTATAAAGTTCAATATGTTATTTCTCATTCTGACATAATAAACAGGTTTTTAAGTTTTAGGAGATGAGCAGGTAATGCAACATTTACTATCTTCCAGTCATCCATCACAGAAATTGTCGTGCATGAGAGAAGCCCATTGTTTCGTTTGCAGTTCATCGATTCTGTTCTTTGGTCCCATCAGGACTTTTGGTGTGTCTGTTATCCAGCCTTGGTGGTTTGCTTTTCTTTTGTTTGTTCATTCAATGCTTCTCGTTTCTGACATATTGTCTGAAGAGACTAACTCCAGAGTAGACTTCTCAGTGCCGTTCATTTAGCCAAAGGCCAAGGTGAGGAAGTTTTTCTGCAGCAAAATCACTTGTGCATCAGATACACAGGTTGTCCATCCAGCTGATTTCAGAAACACCATGAAAATATAGATTACATGAGCATTTTGTCAAAGGGAAAGAGTGATGAAAGCAATTAGTAGTAACATACAAAGCCTTTCACCTGGAAGTCAATAGTTCTAATCTGTGATAAACAAAACTTGGTTAGTCCTTAATCTCTGGTTGTTTTGTGCTCTCTCACATTGTAGTGAAAGCCTGTGTAATAACAAGCACTAACAGCTCCAACTACAGTGTATTCTGCAGCGAGGCAGGCTGGTTTTAAAGTAGCAATGAGATGGATTTACACTGCTCCTGTACAGCTTTCATAATGGGGAAGAAGCACTGGGAAAGCTGTTAAACTAGTGCTAAACAAAACTTGAAAGGAATGTACTTAACGATCAGTTATTTGGGTATGAATTCTTGTCCTAATGTAAACACTGGAAAAACTCCCTCTGAATTCTTCTCAATTTTGCCACAGGCCCCTGGAATATTCATGTGAATAAACATGGGATCTGTTAAAGAAGATCCCTGGCCAAGGTGATACGGGCCCCTGCCTTACAAAGTGGCTGTTAGACAGGTTTTCCAGCTAAAGTTTTGACTTTTGGTATTTATCTAATATTTTAGATTGCTTGGGAGGGGAAAGTCAGGAAGAAGTCGATGGAGTTTCACCTTATCTGGACCTGATTGCTGTTCCACAGCTCTGATCAACACGATCAGTTTACCATGAAAGAAACGCTGCAGTGAAGTCTGTATCATTGCCCTGACCTCAGCCACAACCTCTCTCTGGGTGTGAGCTCACATATGTCTTTATGGTGCCTGCTCTGAATATTTGCAGGCTGGAATGGCAGTTTGAACTGCTCTCAAGCCAGAAGGGAGAGCCAAGGTGCATTACATCATGCGTTAGTAATTCAACCAAGAGGCACTTCTACCAGGACTCACTGAACTTCTCTTTTTCTCCCTCTTCTCTTAGAAAGCTATTTTCTATTGTAACAGGTGCTAATGACATATTATGACTTTCCTGGAGTGCCCAAATGGCCTGTTGAGAGTCAGGGAATAAACTATCATTAAAGAAGTAAAAATTAATCACAGCAGTATAGTCAGAAAAAAATATGTTTGATCAAATTTTTCCCCAGTACCCTGCAGACAAATGCTCCATAAATAGCTGTCTCACTGTTATACGATATTTTTGTGGGCATATCTAGATTTGTGTGGATCCTTATAGACAGTGTCTCCTAGGATTCTGTGCAACCAGTGATTTGCTATCTAGGTAAACAGGTGTTATGTAGAGAAAAAGCTATGATCATTTCTTGTCTTTTATTCTATGTTTTCATATCCTATGATTTCACAATAATCCTTAACTCTTTCAGCTAGCAATTACCTTCAAGAAAAACTTCCCACTGCAAAGTCTTCAAGCAAAGGAGAGACTACTATACATCCAGTCATTATGCAAAAGATTGAAATCCCTCGTGCTCATTCCTTGAATATTCTCTTTAAATTAATTTGCCTCAATATTGCTTTCTAGTCATGAGATGTTATGAAGCAGTTGGGCTAGGATTAAGCACATACTGTTTTGGGCAGAAGCACCTTCATACACGCAAGCCATACATCTTGATTCTCCCTTAGATCTGCCAGCAAATTCTTCATGAGGCATTGCTTAGCTGTTGAAAATGAAACGGACTTCCGAAGATAAGGATGTGCCCCATGGATCTTGGGAGCATGGTGTCAGTAACTACATTGGGAAGACTGAATAAACTAAACATTTGTTTTGCCACAGAAGTGGCAAAACCATTAGGGAAGGTTTCCTGGAAAGTTTGAGGCAGCATACGTTAATGAGGGAGGGAGGCACTTGCTCCAACATGTGGCTGGTATCTGTTGTTTTGTGCAATGTAAAGTCTGGTCTTTTTTAATCAATGAATATTATAAGTTAATCCTAGTTTAGTGCTTGAGATGCAGTGTATTGTAAAATTAGTATATCATTCCCTAGGAGGCTGACAATCCTGCTTCAGTAGATCTTATTTCCATTTGTGCAGGAATGTCTTTGAGGACAAGACATTTTAACACTTGGAGATGGGGAACAAGGAGATGTAAAGCTAGTATCTGACTACTGCACAGCTGGGAGAGGAATTGGGGAGTTTGTAATTAGATCCAATCTGACTTTACAACTATTATATTGCATTTACACTTCATGCTTGATCAAAGCACTATTACATTTGTATGTAGAAAAGAAGGTTCTAATCCGAATCTGGAAAAAAAACTGTGTTAAGTTCCACTCAACATCAGTTGAGATTTGCTTTTATCAAAGCTGATGGCTTACTCAGGTTGGGACAAGGTACCTTATCTCTCAATTTGTGTTATAACAATGGCTCACAATTAGTTTTAATGTAACAGTCAATCAATTTAGTGAAAAGAAATTGTTTTTCTTCTGCTTTTTCAGTCTCCAACTTGATCAGGTCAACACACCTACATTGTCAAGAGCACCTTCCCCAGACTAACTGGTGTAGTGTGGCTTATAGCTGTACTTCTCAAGGCTAGAAAGAGCTCTAGAAAGATATGACGATGTACACACTGAACCTCCCCTGGATCTCATGTATTTAGCCCTAAATATAGTCAATACTTTAAAATTTCCCATTCAAAATGCAGCTCACAGGGATGATGTTTTCATCAGATTAATTCAGTGGTATAAATGACACGCAGTGCAATACATATAGTGAGGGTTGTTTGGAATGTGTGAGAGTGCAAAGCATGTTGAGATCATGCTGTAAACGTGGGCTCAGGTTTGATGTGGTTTGTACCTATAGGTTATGTCTATACCAGCTGTCTGGAATGGACCTTAGAATGAACAGTCCTGCTAATAGGGTTTCCTCTTGCAGAGACCCATTTGGCTCACTCCTGATAGAGCATGAGGGGTAATGGAACCCATATGCAGCACAGATGGACAGGTATTCCCAGACTGGCTGGGAAGGAAGTTCCTTGACAATGAAGGCACACTCCTGGGAAACCTGTGTGTCAGTTACAGCTCAGCCATAGGCCTTGTGTATGACCTGAAAGAATTTATTTAATCCTCTTCACACCTAGTTTTCCCATCTAAAAAACTTCCAACACTTGTCTTATCAATGTAGTGTTAAATCTACTAATGGGGAGTCTCCTTTCTTTGTGTAGAAAATTTAGCACAGTAAGATGGCTTAGTTACAGCTTGCAGGCTCTGCTATAATAGAACTGGTAACTGTAGTAAGAAAATAAAACATTCAGTCATTGCTTTTGTACATTATCACCATCTAAAAATCTGGTGTGAAGAATATCCTTTTTTGTAGTGTTTTAATTTGTTTTTAGTGTTCTGGCCTTTTAGGAATATTTTAAGATGATACAGCTTAATTTTCCTCTTTCATAAATGAGCACATACATTAACCATGTGGAAAAAGGAAACATCTTTTTCACACTCAGGCTTTCCTGTGCATTCTATGCATGCCAGGCGAAGTGGTCGGACCCTCTGAAGCTGTCTGCAGAGATGGAGGCTTGCTTTGGTTGGCGTCCAATATAAAATAATTTACATTTTTTTCTGAAAGCTCTTGAGATCTTTTACAGAGCATCAGCCCTAAAAACTAATACAGAATTCCTGGGACATGACAATAACACCTTGTGAGAAAAATCTCATTTATTGAATTTAGAAAGATGGCAAAAGTTTGCAGAACAAAAGGAATAAAACGGAAAGGAAAAATTACAACATGTGTTGGGTGTCCTAGGCACGCAGGATTCCCAGGAACACACCCTTCAATTCAAAAGTCCCGCTTTTTAAACATTCTTAAGGTTCAACCCCGTTTACGTCATGGAAGAGGCGTTCCCCTCTTTCTGGTTGGCTGTGTCGTGCTGGGAGGTGGAGTGTCCAGCCGCATGGCAGCTTCCAGGACCAGCCATGTGGTATAAGGGGTTTCCTTACCAATATTCATTTACAGTTCCCTATTCCCGTTCGCATGTTTCCCTGACACCGGTTCCAGGCTGAATCCGGCGTCTTACAGCTCCGCGATACGCCCTATAGGTTAGTAAAGAAAAACTCTTATGTTAGTGATTTGCTAAATTCATTTGCTTGTAATAAAACCGATTCTTTATTTCTCACAACCTGAACTGTTGTTACAGAACTGAGTCACTGATGCATAAACCAAGACAGCATAAGAGGAAAATAGGACCACAGTGACAGGTAAGATTTGCAGACTCATTAAATTATTTTCTGATGTTGTTATCCCCTAGTTTTTCACTGTTCATGAACTCATCAAATTCATCTTAAAACACCAACGGTTGTTTATATTATTTTGTCAGCACTAAAAGTGGTTCACAACCTACTTTATTGACTTCTGTATATCACAGCAATGATTCGAAAAATTTGGAATCAATCCCCTCTTTCATGTTTGGGGTCCTGCTACTAACCTGGGCACTGTTTAAAGATGTACCTAAACAGGAGTAAGCGCATCAATCAGTGAGTCCAGCACTGTTCTTCAAGATATGAATGTACTTAGCACCTTGTTGAATTTATGTCCTTACTTAGACATGTAGGCTCCCTTGTAACCAGTTCACTAGGGTTTTTCAGAACATTATTAGCACTCCTAAAGACCCAAAAAGGTAGTAAAGAAGTTCTTTTGAGGTGACAGAAAAGGAGTGGAAATCCTTTGAGATGGTTTTACATGTCAAACAGCAAGCTGAATTGCCCGTTCTGCATGATTACGTATAAAGACCCTATTGTAACAACGTGAGACATCCAGGGAGAAGGGGTTGGAGTTGCTCTATGAACTTTCAGTTTGAACTTCCAGATCTTTCTACAATTAAAATTTTAGACAGCCTTGCATGTGTGCATTCTTTTGACACTGCATTACCTTAGAGGGTGGCTGTTTTGATTTTGGGCAAGGAACTTGAAAACACTGATGGATAAATAAATGTAAATCAACTGCAGATGCCGTTGTCTGACTATCGCTCTTCCCTAAAACTCCTGCAAATACTTAATGTCTGTGTAATGCAATGAGTGGGCTTTGTTAATAAGGTAATTTGAAAGGTGTTATGGTGAGGTAAGGGAAAACAAAGCAAAGGATCAATGAAGTGCTTATGAACTTGAGTCTGTTTTTCCTTTCACTGGTAATGCGGCCAAGTGCTGCACAAAACACACAGTTTTTGCCCTCTTCTTTAATTCACTTTCCTCTACAAATTCCAAGCAGGCCTAACACGTCTTAGTGTTAAGCACAGACCTGTTCTTCAGGCTGTCCAGCAACTGCCTTTCCGGGTACAGCTCTCAGTCTCCTGTAACTTGTTAATTACATGCTGCATAACTGAATATGCTGGATGACTATGTGAACTTTCTATGACTTAATATTTACAGTGTACTAGCTCCCTCATGCCCTATCTGAGTTTGGACTGAGTAACGCAATATAATTTCTGCCATATAATGTACAAACATGCCTTAAGAACAGTATGTTGGAGAGAGATGTGAGCCAGTCCTGTGTATGGAGCCTCATCCTCTAAGCAAGGTCAATTAGCCCAACTAGATTTCCTTGCTAAGCTGTTTCTGAACTGGTTTTGGTACCTGGACAGTGCAAACATAACTGTCTAGAGACAAGGCCTGAACCTGGGCTGTGGACTTTGCTGCCATCCTTTGTACATATGCTAGTTAAAACTGCAAGACTCATCTTAATAAACTCCAAGGCACTTTCAAGTTTTTGACAATGTAAGACTGCAGGAACACGAGAGCAGGAGACAGTACAATTTTCTGCCTGAGCAGTGCTAAAGGTTTTAGTGTAAATGGTGATTAAGCTTTTTGATTCTGGATAATACAACACAATCACAGACACTAAGTCCTTGGAATTCATTCTTTTATTTCCCTCGAAATGAGAACAACCACCCTTCCGAGTCATGGGCTTCTAAACAGGGAATATTTCCAGATGAAAAATGGACTAAGCTCTGCACAGAGAGAGGCCTCTCTGGTATGGAAAGAATGAATAAACTATGGTACATGTCCTCCAGTATAGTGTAACTTTAGTAAATTCCAAGCGAGATAAAAGCTTTTATTCTCTACAGGACAAGGCAATGTATTCATTCACTAGATTCACCTTCACATGTTCTTCTCCCAACCTCTCTGTGAGTATATTCTGGTTATGAGTCATCCAAGTGTCATAACCAAGGTCTAGTAATACCACACAATACCAGTCTCATGCAAGGTATAAATCCCACAGGGATGCTGAGCTGTGTAGTGTTTCAGTCATACAATGTTTCCTATCTAAACACATTTTTACAGCCCAGCTCAGGTCTAGACAACTGTAAATCACAATCCAGAAAAATCTACTTAATACTCCTAATCTGGGGGATCAGAGGAGAAGAAAGAATTGAACCTTACTTGGACATGATCACTAGCAAAAAATACAGCTGTTCCCTGCCTGAGGAAGATGTGCTCTTGAAGACAGTGCTCTTGAGGGCTGAATTACTCAGAATCTGCCTGTTATGCTCTTTATGGAGAAAAGCAGGTCTTTTGCCAATAACTAGAGCACCAGCACCTTCCTGAACTGCACAAGTAGGGAAGGGCATAAAAGTGGATTGGCACCAGGATTCCCACATCCTACTCCCAGAAATGGTTTGGATTCTCTGTGTGGCACTTTTCTTACAGAAGAAGAATTCACTCAGAAAGTTTGGTTAGTATTTTGGGATCCTGTGTGAGAAAGACAAGTAGTGGAGACACAGATAATCTACTGACAGTAACAGAAAGGTTATAAATGGTGAATAAAACATAGTTTTCTAAAGAAAGATTGCTTCACATAAGATTTGCCCTCAGGTAAATCAATGTGATTAGGAAATTGTAGTGTCAGCAAGGATGTATCTCATGAGGAGGTCAAGCAAGTTGCTTTTTTACCTCCATTCCAGTTCAGGTATATCTGGAACTAAAAGTATTCCTGCTCATTTTCAGTTCAGGCCATTAAAAGTTTGTTCACTATGTTGGTAACTTGGAACTGACTCATAACAGTCAGTTGCTGGAAAAGATTCAATGGAACAGAGCTTCAGGCACAGAAGATATTACCTCCCTTTGCTAATTAACTAAGGTAAATTTTGAGAGGATCTACTTCCTGTTGAGGTTCCACATGACTCCAAAACTGTACTCTCCAATTCTAGTTCAAAAGAAAAATGACATTTTTAAGGGGCTTGGGTTGGGTTCGATACTCTGGCTGCATTGCCTGCAAGCATGGGGTCTTAGTCACCTGCTCTAAGACGTGATGGGTGCTACAAACAGAAAATCCTTACTGAGTCATTTACTCAGTGTCCCTGATGAAATGGGTCTATTTTATTCCCTACATTTGCAATTCCTTAGTCCAGTTAATTGTATTTGAAACAGTCAATAAAGCTTCTGTTACTTAAGAGACTGCTGTTCCAATTAACAGATTTTCCTATCAGGAAGGTCCCTTAATTTTCTTACTACTTCTTCCAGCATCAGTGTGGATAATTTTTTCTCCAAGGAGGCCAGACCAATTAAATCTTGTGGTAGCTTTTTCTCCCTCTGTGTGACCCCATACAGAGGGCCAGATTTGCTCCCCCTCTCCCCATTGATAACTTACTCACATGAGTAGTCCCACAGAAAGGAACACACTTGTATGACTAATCTGCTCAGCAGCATACAAAGTTCACTGTCTGGACTAGAATTAAATGACTTTTCTAAAGAGTGCTACAGTGGTTGCAGAGGGGGTGGATTAAAACTCAGAAGTCCCTGGTGGCAAATGCCATACTTTGAGAACTAGACTGTTCTTCCTGTCTAGCTAAACTGTCTGGACACCAAAATTGTTTCTCAGACATTTTCTTTCCCCTTAAAAAATAAATAAAATGCAAAGGTTTTCCTGTAAGGGTCTCCTAACTTGTGCAACTCTGTCTTAGTTGGATTAAATGCCTGAAAATGTTGATGGTCTTGTTTTTCCCAGACATTTGCTTGCCAAATTTCTTGAGCTAGCAGGCGTATTGCTGTATGTTGGCGCATACATTACCTCAGCTTAAACTAATTTATGGGATGTGGCACCTCTGACACAGTTCCCCTGTTCCAAACAACAGTCTTAATCAGTCACACTCAGAAACGTATAATGCTGAGGAGCTGTAACTACTAGTAGCTTTTCTCTTGATTAGGACTCTGGCGCTGGTCCATTATTCAGCCCTCTATGAACAAATGCGTGAAGCAGCTCAATGAAGCAGAGATGGCACTGACAGATGGGTCAGAGAGGTTTTATTCTGTCCGGAAGAAGAAAAATGTGTTGAGACAACTGGGGGACAGGGAAAGTCATACAAGAGACTCTTGCCTTCTTAAATTTCCTTCTTGAAAAAAGATGTTTGGAGTGAGCCTGCACTAGACCATGATAGCATTTACTTGTTTCTTGGGATGCCGTGTAGGATAGAGCTTTCTGAGGTAGTGAATACCTCTACAGTCACTTTAGAAGACAGGGATGCTGATGCTGGCTCTCTGCTGTGCCTTCTAGAAAACTGCAAAGGAGGCATAGACTCATAGCAGAGAATAAAAATAGGATTTGTGCTTTTGTGTGTCCCCTTTCACCACCTGAAGTACCCTGAAGTTTATGTGGCCCTCAATATAAGGATAGCCAAGAGGCTGCTTCACATTGTAACAATGTTATATACCTGTTTGAGGACTACAATGGATTTTGGGAGGAATAGCATCTGTACTGTATATCTCTCCTAGCTGTATTCTGCTTCATCTTTTCTAAGCAAAGAACTACATAAGAACTCCATAAGAGAGCTGCTGGTTTTGCACCATACTTGTTCTTGCACAGGCTGTGGTCACTTTCTCAGCAGAGTTGTGAATTTAGCCTGACATCCCCTTCAGCACTGTTTTTACTGAGTAACGGAAAGAAAAACAAGAACCAAGGGTTAAGAATTTACAGAGAAATGCTAGATACAGTCAAGTACAGACAAATGCTAGGTACAGTTAAGTACAATCCTTGGTCCATCTGTTTCTGCAGCTTGTTTCATAACTCAGAAAAAGAATTAAGGAAATTAGCTAAAGGAATTCACTTTAAAGAGTGATCAACATTTAGAAGTGTTTTCCTTAAAGTTTGCCAAAAGTATTTTTTCTATTTAACTCAACATTTCTCACTGCCTCTTTATTTATTTTCCAACTAAGTAGGTTGTTTCAAAAAATACTTGTCTGTCCTTTAAATGAAAAAGGAGAAAAAAAGGGAGGAAGCTAAAAAAGTGGTCAACAGAACCAAATGAAACCTTGCAAGTTTTTGCATTTTCACTAAATAGCTTGAAACCATGAACAGCCAAATCCCTATGAAGTTTGGTCTGGCTTTTTTTCGTCCTAAAATGTGTGGATGCTCAATAAGATGGATGAAACCTTACCACAGGCAATGGGCTGGTGGTGAAGGGCCCACTGGTGAGGGTGAAGCAGCTTCCTGCTAAGCCAGCATGGCTGGCAATTTTACCTTACTTTGCCCTACAAAGGACACCCTGAAATACAAGGTGTTTCACCTCACATTTCAGACAAAAAGCAGTTAAAAAGGAAGAAAAGTATGACTCCGTCCTTGGTTATTTTTGTCAGCCTGGGTAGGGTGGTGCTGCTAGCAGTGCACCAGACACCGGAGCTGGCGTGGGCTGCACTGAGCTGGGCAGGAAAGAAAATGGAGCTGTTTTCAAGCACTCTCGGGCTGCCAAACCACCCCTTCACTCGGCACTAACCCTGCCCTGACCCTCCTACCCTGCAGAAGGGGCCATTCTGCTCTACCAGGCCAATGCTGCCTCTGCACAAGGTTTCAGCCCGTGCTGTAGATGTGAGGGTTATGCCATGGCATTTGGGTGCTGAACATTCCTGCACCACAGCTGTGAGGGCAGGGGAGAGGAGGACACCCTGTGGGCAGGGCACAGGGAGCAGCTGTGGGAGAGGAGGCATGGACAAGGGCTTGGGGAGGCTGTTGCTGTGGAGCAGCACAGGGGACTGGACTCCCTTCAGCCCCTGCTGAGGTAAGAAATGGTGAACATGGCTCTTTTGAGCTCTCCTGAAGTGGGGAGAGAGCTTGGGCTCTCTGTTTGTCCAGTCCTTCTTTTCAGCTGCTGCAGTGCAGCTCCCTCGCACTCATTTCAATATTCCCCACAATCAGCTCCTTCATCCCCTCTTCCTCCACCCCACCGCTCCCCCTTGCTTTTACTCATAAATTCTTCTACTGACTCCTCTCCTCTTCACCCAGACAAACCACCAGAGTGGGACCCAAGGGCTGCTACACAGCTGGGGTTCCATTTGCTTTTCCCGTCTTACACAGTCCTGTCCTTCAGCCAGGCAGTATGGGCACTTCATCTGGGACACAGGTAAGGCTCCGGGTATTTGGGTGAGGAGGGAACTCCTGCTTCATCCTCCTGCTTCTTTCAAGCCCGATAAATACCCTGAATTCTGTCACCTCCACCAAAAACTAATGGGATTTGCAAATATCTGGAACACCGCTCACCTACATATAATGTCCTGTCTGCCTGGAATAAGAGGGTTTTTTTGCACCTGTCTAGAATGAGAGTGGACACTGTGTGACTTTTGAAAATACAAATAGGCATAGATGAGTCCGTTTTTCTCAGTGAATAGTGTCTTGTCACATGAGAACTAAACAATAAGAAAAAAGTGCAAGAAAAATTATGCCTGAAGGAGAGATTGGAAGTACCTCTGGTGTTCTAGCTGTATCCTGTTAGAATGACATCCCCTTAACAATCTGCAACCAGCCATCTCATCCCTCTGATTTAATGGGCTTAAGGCAAATGCATTTGACTGTGTACTAAGGGCTGAATAAAAAAAAAAAAGACAAAAATATAGTTAAAAGCCAAAAAGTTTGTCAAAGCTAAACCCTAAAACTTTGTAAGTCAAACTTCTCACATTTTCCTTCAAAAGTCTAACTTCTGTGCATTAAACTAACCTGGCACCCTCTTCTCACTGGTAACTCCAAGTAGGGCTAAGAGACTCAGCACATGCACCTCTAGGTTTGTTTTTGTCAGCACACCATGCTCTCTGACTGCCAGCCCTAAGAAGCCAATTGCCATGACTAATAAGTTCCATCTCACACTTCGCATGAAGAGGTTTGGTAGCTTTTTCCAGACCCTTAAATTGAATCAGGGATAAGCCAACAAAGAGATTACAGATATATCAAGAGTTTACTTTGTGTGATTGCCACATGTTTGATGCCAGATACAGTATCCTGTTTTCCCTCTACACTTCACTTGGAGATCACATCAAATAAATCTCAACTTCTCAGTTATGTAGAAGTAAAGCAAACTGCCCTCCAGTTCTGAAATTCTTTTTATATAGCCAGTTATGAAAAAAATAAAATCAAAGAATAGGCATTATGCTGAGGGAAATCACTGTGATTTGAGAAGAGATTTTGGTGAAAGATTTTTTCAAGTGTTGATGAACTGTGAGCCCAAACTATGACAAACAGGATAGGGGAGGGGAGAGAGAAAAACAATCCACTGTGGACTTTTTCACTTAGAAGTATTTTGACTATTTTCTGAGAGCTTTTCCTCTGAGCCCTGACCTATTTCCACCTGCCGCATGGCATTTGCAAATTACTATAATGAATCCATTGTTACGGTTGGAAATAAATTTCCTCACTGGCAGAGGTTAGAATTAGGATGCTTTTTACAGCCTTAGACCTTACACTCAGCACATATTTGGGCGGTTTCTGGAGCAGCTCCTGGTGCTGCCTCTCCTCTTAGGCGTCTTGATGTGACTGAGCACAAGTGACCTTTTCTTCTTTGATCTGCAGAGACCAGTGTAGCCTCTGTAGCAAAGTAGCTGCTTGTTACTCAAAAATGGTAAGTTCATAAAAAATGCTTCACCTTTTACCTGTCACAATGAAAACCATGTTGAATTGCCAGTATAAAAACATCTTCAGGCTAGTTATGTCTCAAGCATTGGCATATTTAGAAAGTTTAGCTGTCTTCAGCTGTGGTCAGTGAGCAGGAGGATTAAAATGATCCTACTGCTGAATGCTCATAGAATAGACAGGTCTTAGTGAATGCAATCGGTTCTGGTAAATATGGATATGTGAGTCTGTGGTGTCCCAGTACATTTATCTGTGAGCACATGAGTCATGACTGCACGACTTACATGCCCACCAGACTTACCTGTTCTCTCCTGTAATATATAGGCACTGCTCTGCTTACAACTTGGGTCAGCTCAGAATATGGCTTCTGGAAGTCAAATGAATCTATTAGAAATCTGTCATTTAAACAGCCTGTTGTTATTGAAGTAAATCCTTTCTAGCTGCTGGTGGAAAAAAAATCAGCTGATCCTATGAAATGCAAATTTCACTCCAAATGATCTAACTAGAGAAGCAGAAGTTGTGAACACTGATATGGAGGATGGAGCAGGGTGCTGAGGAAATTCAGTTTATTGGCTTTGATGGGTGTTAAATGTTTGTGTGTGTTTTGCCATGGATGTTTAGTGCAGGAACTGTGGAGACATATATAACTTAATTCATCCATCTTCTATGTAAATTACAGAGTACTTACCAGCAGATTCTGAAGGCTTTATTGTCATGGTAGGTAAAATGTCTGAAGATGTAAAAACATGCATTGTTCTGTACAGAAGAAAAATAAGGCAGATTCTTGCCCTGAGAGCTCATCAATTAAATTCCAAATGCTAACACTGAATTCCAGTTTTCAGAATTGTAAGTACCAGGAAGGCTTTCCCCATGCCTTGAACTCAGGGATTTGCTGAGGTCTCAACTCCTGCTACATAGCTCCCTTTCTTTTTCTGCCCCTCAGGGCTGGCTTAAGAGACTGTTGCACTGTGAGCTGTGAGAGAAACAAATGATTATTCCACTAACTATTGATTCCAAGATTTGTAGGGCTCCGAAACAGGTAGAGAACTGGGAGGTAAATTTGAAAATTTATCCCTTGGCACTTTCTCTGTAACCTGCTGAGCCTAATAGGTGTGAGCAGGGCACCCCTAGTGAAATGTGCAATCTCTAGAAGAATCAGCAGTGAGTTGGGGCCACCACACAGGCAGAGGGAATGAGACCGGGGCTGCTTTACTCACTGCCTTTTGTAGCTGCACTGTAGTAATCTCTCAGGATACTGGGTGCCTTCCTCATGATCCCCAAGGCCTGGCTTTGTTTTTTCTGATTAGAAACATACGTGACTCATGTCTTCACATCCCAGGATTTAGAGGAAAAGGTTGAAATTCAGTGGGAAGCTGAACTGGTTGGCTCCAATCCAACTGTAACAGGAATAAGAGCCTTAATGGATATAGGTGAATATCAGATCTGAAGGACAAGGACTTTACAGGGTGGGATGGAGATCACTGTAGCACACTAAAGAAGATTTGACTTGCTCTGAGCTATAATTTTTGAGATGTGCTGCTTTTTCACTGAGAACCATTTCAACCCAAGAATTTGACTGTTCTCTTCAGTGACTTCTTTTCATGTTATGGAAGATAATTCTGTTCTACATGTCCTAATATCATTGGGAGAGAAAGCCTTGTTGCGTAACCTTAAATCCTGTTGAGCTTTGTTTATTCCTACCAACATGTTGCATGGATTGCTGCCACGATCTGTGGATGGCAGGAATCAATCCCAATGAAGTACCTAGAGAAAAGTTGTTGTTATGCTAAAGAAATCACCACAGCAATAGACTCCAATTTGTGTTTTCCAGCAGAGGTTTGTGGACTCAGACAGTTGCTGTCTCTCAGTATCTTTTAGCCCCTTACTAGAATGTCTGTGAATCAGGCAAGGGCTGATGAAGAGGACATAAGGAGAGACACTATATTTTTTCTAATAGGAACTTCAATTTTAGAACTCTCAAGCAAGCATTAAGTTCATGGGTAAGAATATCGACATTATCTTACAAATGCTTTTATCTGTCTCCAGGGCAGAAAGCTGCTTTTCTGGAGCTTAAACTGTAGCCCTTAAAGCATGTAGGCTTTGGGAGCCTGTACTGTGTGGAGAACAGGCTTGCCAGTGAAAGTTACAGGAATTTGCAGTTTATAAGTATGTAGCACTTGCAATAACATCATAAATATTTCCTTTCACATCACACTTGCAGTTCCCAGCACTGTTAATACAGATGTATTGTCAATCCCCAGCCACTGAGGAAGGCGAGCTTGTCTGGAAACTGGTTCGTTCCTTTACTGGAAGGCTCATTCCCTCCCAAAGTCTGTAGTGAGCTGGTTGTAAAGTGTGGGCCCCTGGTTTCCCTTCTAAGCACAAGGAGATTATTTTTGTTATTTCTTCCCTAACAGAGACTCTGGGGTCTCTCATCTGACTTCCTGACGTGTTTGTTTATCCCAGGGTTGAACAAGCCCTCCACCTTTTAAAGCTACAGACAGAAGAACCATGTCTTGGTGTAACATCTCAATTTCTTTAAGTCCGTTGCTGGATAGGTGGTAGAATCATCTGTGCTGCCAATTAGATCAGTAATGCAATGAGAGCAGGACTGTAGCAGCAGTAAAACAATTCTGAAAATAATAAATATTTTTCCCTTGCAAGGCAATATTTGTACACACAGATTAGAATCCCAGCAAGCTTCCTTAATCCTTTTGTGCTTCTGTACATCTTAATATTTTTGGAAGTAGTTAGCTATGAAATAATCTGAAAAATAAACTGACATATTTATCTGAGAAATTAGCACAATTTTATTTTTTTTTGTTTTATGTATCTTTTTTGGTTTATGTATCTTTTTTGGTTTATGTATCTTTTTTGGTTTATGTATCTTTTATAATAAAAATTTTTAAAAATCCACTCTTTGCATTGAATCTGAGCAAAGAGTGAATCTGAAAAAGAAGCTGATTTTGCTCTTTAAAGCTTTTCATGCACAAAGTGTAGAGGTATATTAGAAGTGAATGGAAAGATCTGTGAGAATACAGGTGGAGACATCAAGACTCCTTCTGCAAATTTAAAGAGATGCATATCCCTAGAACTGCTTCATCATCATCTCCGACAGCTAACTTTAAACTCAGAGTCGAGAATACAGCAAAGAAGATTTTTGCTATCTTAAGTTGTACTCACTCGTCTCTGTGCATGTCAGATAGTGGCCCAGAAATCTGAAATGCCATGGCTCAGCCTAGCAATAGCCATGACACTGTGTCTGGTGTAGCTCAGCTTGAGCTCCATTGGCACTGACAAAGCTTCATGGAAATGAAGAACACTATAGATATGATGATGATGATGCATTTGCTTAAGAGCTGAAGAAATGGCTTTAGGTCTAAAATCTTTGAATACTATTGAATGTAGAGCCTGATGGACCTGCTTTTTCAAGTGCATTATTGAAGGAATCCATTGGCTTTGCAGCTATAATCTTGCACAATTTCCATGTTTCTTAGGGTGGAGCCCTGCAGAGTCCAGCTCTCACTGAGTACCCAAACTCTACCAAGAACTAAGAGCTTTAATTCTACCATGGTTTTTGAAACCTGCAAGAGTAAAATCCTCAGTGGAACCCTGCAAGGGTGATGTTACAACATCTAGCTTTCTGCAGGGAACTTAGATGAGTAAGATTTGACTGTCAAAACCACCACTGTTTCTGAAGAAAGAGTTATCCTGCCTAATGACACAAACCCAGATTATAAACCTTTGATGTCATCTTGTGTACTTGCAAAACCCAGGGACACATTCCCTCAAACACAGTAGGGGTCAAGGTGTCTCTTTGTTTTCAGTTCTTAGCATTTCAGTGTCTGCATGGTAAAAGTGCCTTTCTAGACTTTTTCTCAGAGTTCCCAGTGCTTCTACTTATATGTTGAATTTTGTTTCTTTTCTTTGCTCTCACTCACACAACTTCCTCCCCTACTCTAATCCACAGAAAAGCATGCATGCCCTTGTGATATGAATATGTACCTAATGAAGCCGTTTTGCTGATGTGTTTTGAGGTTTCCAAATTGCTTTTCATTTACCTGTGCCTTGGGTGGTTAAGGTAACTGTGGTTTGAGGTTACTATCAGCTCATATTGAAGTTATCAGACTTTGATAAATTGTTCTCTAATGACTTCATGTTTAATGACTTTGCCCAAAGGACTCAGACGATCTTTAAGGCAGATTTTAAGAGCTCCTTTAATTTCACTCTTTTCCAAATCCAGATAAGCAAATTAATGAGGCAAATGCTGATCTCTCTGAAAACCCAGTTGGACTTTTTCTATGCGATTGCATACATTACCACTAAGAAATACTCTGTCGAAAGTGAGACAATAGTTACATTAGCAGTGGCTGTTGCAGACTATACCCCACCTCGTAACGGGTGAGGGTAGATGTGTAAACTTGCTTACCGGGAAACAGAGCAGTCCACAGTCCAGTCTCATGTGGAGTAAGAACTGTCCTTGCAAAAAGAGCAGGAGAGAGCTATGTGGCACCTTAGACTCCTCACGGGGCAAACCCATGTCAGTTTACTTTATTGCTTTTATACAAATAACCAGGTTTTGAGGGAGGTTTTATTTCCTCTCCCAAAGTTTGTATATTCAGAGTAGCATTTCCTAATACAGACTCTGTGCTCGCCCTATGTTCATTGTCCTTTCATCTCCAGCATTCCAACATTAATATTTTGGTTCTGTGGTTTCCTGACTGTTCTGTAGTATTACTCATGGATGCCTCCAATTTAGCTAACGGCATGTGCTTTGAATTATTATTATTATTATTAATGTTCCTATTATTATTTCTCTCAGAAATAAAGAGTCCCTACACAGAATCACAGCCCTACTACAACAAGTGCTTTATACACTAATGCACTGTCTCTAGAACACATCTAGTTTTCTAACTATTTCAATAAATTTCTAATTTGCTAGCAAACCAGATATCTTCAGTATTTCTTCAAGCAGACATTTTGTTCTTTTTTATTATGAACCCGAACTTTTCATTGTGTATTTGCATTGTAGGGCTTGTTGTCCCTGAGTTTTGATTTTGTACATTTTCGTCCTCATCTGCTTAATTCTCATTGCATTTCTGTAGATATATCTTGTCAGTATTGTCTTTAAACATGTTCAGGGAGAAGATGAAATGGAAGGGAACTATAGTATTCTCTGCATAGTACCAGGTATAACATTTGTCTCTGAGACTTTGCACAGGCTTTGATGCACATGGCTGCTGGTCTTTGCAGCCAACAAAGTCTTCATATTTCATTGTCTAAGAAAAACAAGCACCGGCTACATAAAACATTGTTGATATTGAAATACAATGTGGTCTTGCCTTGTGTGAATCAAGTTGAGCTTAAAGCAAATCTCCAGTTCCTGTGAACCTAAACACTGGTGAAATTTTGGATCCTGGTGTGAATCCTGTAGCTCAGGCTGAATTCTGTAGCATTTTAATTGCTGGATATTGCTAGGACCTGATTAGTACCTGAGGGTTCAAATGCTGACAGTGACTCATTTCCTGCTTACTGCCAAGTGAAATGTGCTTCAATATAAGGCAACAGGGAGGAAAAAAGAACAGGAAAAAGTCAGCTCACTGCCATTTCATAAATGGCATTTGACTGAAATCTTTTGTCCTGGGAATTTTTTACAACAATGCATGGTCTATAAAAAATAAGCTGGAAAATCTCCATGTTGAATCTCTCCAGACCAGAGCAGACCGTGGAAGCCAACAATAAATAAACCACAAAACTAGTTTTAGCCAAAAAAACCCAAACAGACAAAAATCAAAACCGAAAAATCCATTGTGAGGCTTGTAATTTAGGACAGAAAATGTAAAATACATTAGATAGACTTTAAAAAATAAAAAAGGCGTGTTCTAACTGGTTGCAGTGACCCATGAATTCTATCACTCCTCTGTTCTTCCAGTGAAGCAGGATAGATTTATATGTAGTTTTAGGAAGGGGGAAAGAGCAGATTCTCTCTAAAATCAGTTTGATTCAGAGCACAGTCTGGTGTAGCTCTGCTTTCTGTCATCAGTGAATGAAACAGCATTTTTTCTTCACACATAAAAATAATAAGGGTGTTACTTTCTCTTTTGTTGGTTTCCAATTGCTCTTTCTATTTTTCTAGAACTCACTGTTCTTCCTGGAAGAGCATCTTGAAAGTGCTTATGCAGATCATAAGCATGTCTTTATATCTTACGCCTGTAATACTAACAAAATATCCTCAGTGCATGATAGCTCATTCGCTCCTTGAAGTCAGCCAAAAAGCCTCTGATTTACTTTAGTGATCTTTGGCTCAGACTCTGAATGTTGATTTACTAATGTCACAATAATAAACATTGCTTGAGTTTTGTGAAAAACAGCTAAAGGCTGTATATTTATGCTCCTTAACTTACTTTTCTCTTAGAAGAAGACACACATATCCTTAAGTCAAGCCTAGCCTGAATTTACTGCTGTCAAAGAAAATCTGACATAAATAATGTGTTAAAGCAACTACATTAAAGGGAGGAATATTTAGCTCTCACAGTGTTCTCAAACTCAGATTTGCTATATTAATAGGACCTTGTACATATAATTTTGACTAAAGCATACTAAAAAGCTCCCTTAATTAGCCCTATCCCTTTTGGACTGGCGCTGCTTCCATGCTTTTCATTAGAAGAAATATATCTGGTCTATAGTTGTACTTCTAAATATGTTTCCAGAAACTTCCTCTGCACATTACTAGAAAGCTGCCTTAAGATACAGCCACCCACATTTCCTTAGAGGACCTTTAATGATAGCAACTTGGAGCAGACTGCAGTTTTAAAGATATTTAGTCTAAAACATAATGGTTGAGCAACAATGGGCATGTTGTTGTCATGGGTGTTGAGCTGTCTCCTTGGCAGAAAATAACTGGGTATGTCAGAGTTTGTCTTCAGGAACTCCCTAGAAATTTTGATGATGCTGCCTATCATGAAAATGGTTCTGTTTCTCTGACTGCCTCCACAGCATCAAATTTAATGACAGGTTTCAGCAGTAACATAGGAATCAACTCTTTTCCATCCTAACTTAACAACAGGACTTTCTAATCTGCTTAGTGAAAATACTGCGGTTCTGTCCATGCACAGATGTAAGGAAATGAAAAACAATTGAAAAATATTCAAAAATATCTGAAAACACTTATGTTCACTTTTATAACATAACTCCTACAATGGTCTCTTCTACAACAGGAGGAAATATTTACTGAGAGATCTATTTCAATTCAGAAATACGCTTGATGCGTAATAAACTGTAAGCACACTGAAATGCTCCTAAATTAGGATGTAAACATAAAGATCTTTGTGTAAATCAAGCTCACAGTTTTGTGATGAGATTTCCTATTATGACTTTGTTCATTTTATGAAGTAAAGAATGTTTACTGTAACTATAATGCATTGTCATAACTTAGCAATCATTGCCAAAGTTCCTTTTATAAGGAGCAAACTTGGTTTATATTTTTCTGTCCTTTTATGTAGTGAATATTCTTTTCAAAATCCCTCTTTTGGCCTTTGTCTTCTGGTCAATGTGGGTTATTGAAACTCTGTTATATCATGAGGATTGCTATATAGATTGTCATGAAGCTTCTGTTGCAGGTATAAGTTGAACAATTTACCTCTGCCTCTAAATGACACCCATCAAAGAGTTTTAGTCATGTTGCTTGCCCTTCCTCAAGAAGAACTTCTATTGGTATTTGCTGACTTTCTCAGATTGTGTTGGGTGCAGATGAAATACAGCGTTGTCACTCCCAATGAAATTGAATTCTACAGCAGTATCAGGTATTTAAGTTTTATTCCCTTTGTTAAGCAGTTTCTAGAGAGGGTTTAAGTTCTGAATCTGACGCAACAAATACTAAAGGGAGAGCATACGCATTTGTGAAGTGTTGGAATGATGTTTCAGCTGCTTTGAGCTGAACGTAGTTCCTAACAGATGAAAAACATTTTTGTTCACTTGAGATAACTGCAAGGCAGCCAAATGATTACATTCAAACTTTCCAAAGTTTGCAAAGATTTGCTTCTGAGTCACAGCCAAACATCAGTAACTGCTGCCCAGAAGGGATATTGTTGTTTGGAAAGAGAGAGACAGCTATAACTGATTGCCATGCTGAGCCTGGAAATTCCATCTCAACCTTATCTTCAGCATCATGCTTTTGCAGCGCTCTCACAAGCTCCACCAGTGCTGAAGCAGCAATCCAGGAGCAGCAGACCTACCTTTGTGATGCAACGAACTGCTCCAACAAAAACTGTGGTGAATCCCTACATCAAGAAACAAGTTGTGTAGTAAGCAGATAGCCTGGAGAACAGAAAGAAGTTGTCAATGTTTCTTCTAAAAATATATATGTGCTCCATAAAACTCAGTGGCAAGTCTTTTTTTTTTTTTTTATTTGATACTGATTTTTTGATTTGTGTGGCCAAACAAGATGTTCTGCCAGAATTAAATACAGGTTAGCCTTTATCGAATGACTGCGAATAGCTGACTATTTAACAGAGAATTTGGGCCTTCAAATCTTGGCCTACAGCAATTTGTTTTTGTGTGTTGTGAATGAGATTTCATCTGTTCTTTGAAAAACAGTTGTTCTTGGAGTAAGAACTAAACATTCCTAGGAGGTGTCATAAATTAAAAATAAACAGGTAGAATCTTTGCAGAAACAAGTCGGCATAGGAAATACCTTCAGAACAGTTTTGTATTGGATTATGCAGAGATACCAATTCTGGGATACTTAGGGAGAATCAAAAATTGCGGACATGCCATATTTGGTTTTTAATCTTATTTAAGGCATCAACATGCCTCTACCCAATCTTCCCCAGGAAGGCTTTCCTGAAGACCATATTATGATCTTCTCTTCTAAATCATCCTGCCATTTTTAATGGCAGAAGGGATTAACATTAGAAAACAGTCCAAAAAACCCACTCCCAACTTGAAAACAGTGTTTTTTCTGTGGTTCTTCAAGTATGTATATGGGTTTCATTTACCACCAACCAAACTGTTCCTTTTCTAAGAAGAGGAGGACTAACTCTTGCAAAGGACTAAAAGATTCTGGGCATTTGGAGTCTCTCCTTGCTTCCAGCTTTTCAGTTAAATACAGTTGCAAGCTCTTCACTTTGTGTAGGGGGATAAAAAACAGATGTCTGTCTGTGAAGTTTCTGCAACTGTCATTTAAAAGAAAACACCTTTGACTTGTGCATCAGGCAAATCTGAACTGAAACCAGTTCAGAGAGTAAATATGATTCTTCTGGTATCATTTTCAGAGCCCCTTTTCTGTCTGCAAATCTCTTTAAATGTAAATAAACACTGTTCTCTTAATATGTGAGTTTCTGCCCTAAGAACTCTATTAGGGATTGTACAAATATTACCTCAGTGTATATTCAGACATTATTAAAACAAATTACTCTATTGCAGTACAGCTAAGGCCCATTCATTCACTCATAATGGTGGAGAACTGTGCAGTGTCCCTGAGGTATGCCAGAAACAACCATTCTGTTGTAAGCTTACACAATCAGTTATTTAAAATTGATTTATTTTGTTAATATCGTATAATGGCTCCCAGGAGGAGATGAAAACAAACAGATCAAAGCTAACTATATCCAGGTTATAGGCTCAGACAAGGCAGTAACTCGTGGGTCTAGAACTTGCAGCTACAGAAAGACAGTGCTTTGTGCTCTGTGTGGCTTTTTCTCCCTGCATCCCTTTGAACCTCATGGTAATCATGTGCCTCTGGTCTTAAACCACCATAGTCCTGCACCGTACAGCTTGGCCCACAATCTCCAGGTAGCCTGAACTGTACCTGGCAGAAGTCCAAAGAGGTCTGTGTTGTGCACACTGCTATGGTTTTAAACCACCCATAACAGCTCCCCTGTTCTTGGGTTCCTTTAGTCTTGGGCTGCCTATTGGCATGGGTTAAAACTGGCCAAAGAAAAAAATCTCCTATAGCTAGAGATGCCTGGTGAACAGAGATAATTAGTTTGTTCACCCTTTTATAGTCTGTGTATTGAAAGCACAAAAGGTGTGACCTAGAACACAAAGATCTGCATTGGATTTGGCTCAGTCCGGATAAGAAATTTGGAGCCATGTTTTGACTGGGCTCCCAATAGGAGTTTTAACATTAGATATATCTCTCTTCCTTTCAAAACCATTGTTCGTGTGTTGCACATTCCTGACTCTCCATTTGTTTCCATTTTCCTGTCAGATGCACGTTTCTGTTGGCTTTTGTTATCAGGTCAGTGGTATGACCATACAGTAGCTTTCTCTTGCCACAGGAGAGGTTACTTCTAACTCTGCTGCTGAGATCAAGCCTTACCACTGCTGCTGTAAACAGCCCATGAATTATTTTTGCAGGAACAAAGCAAAATGTCAGAAACAGGATAAGAGCAATGTGCTATGTCCTGTGCTCACCCACACTCTGAACTCCTGTGAATGTTCTCAAACCAGAGGCTATTAAACCACTGGAATAAGGAGCAATAGAGACAGTGGCTAAGAATGTAATTTACTGAGTAGGACTGCTACACTGGCTGCTATCACTGTGGCCTAAGGGCCTTCTGGCTGCAGTCACACATGAAGAGTCTGCTGTAGTGGGAGCTGCTTTGCCCTTATAGAGGTGCACCACAAAGTGGTATGTATCACGTATATCACTCTCCTTCCCGCAAAGCTGCAGACAGACTGTCAAACCTTTGCTCTAAACCTAAAATTCACACCTTGGAGCTGCTTGACTGTTGATCATAATGCAGCCCAGCAAGAGTAAATCCTTGGGATTCTGCTGCCTGGCTGTGCTTTCCTCCGCAATCCATTTTTTTAGATATTCCCTGAGGAGCAGAATCTGCCTGGGCTGCATGGTGACAGATTGTTGAAAGCAAAGCAGTCCCCTATCTATAGAAGAATCACAAGTTTTGCTTATATTCCTGGACCTCTGAGGCTTCAGTGGATAACAAGATCTTATTTCAATCCCTTGGCAACAATCTAGGGATCTGTCCAATAACACAGTTATATTACTTCAAGTAAAATGAGGCCAGGATAAGGATACATTTCTGGCTTCCTTAATGCCTAGTTTAACTGTTGCTACTTTAGTGATATGTTTGGACTTCAGATTTAGGCCTGATTCAAATCTCTGAGGACTGAGCTTTCAAGGCAGAGTTGTCCATACATCTTTCGAGTAGCTGTATCGAGTTTATGTACGTTAGACTGGGTGAGGCTGTCACAACTGTGACCCTGGAATGTACTTACACCTGTGGCTGGCATTGGATATTTCTCTGGGAAGCTGGTAAAAAATGTTTTTTCAACAGTTTCAGAGGAACTGGGGTTCATAATTTTATTGCAGGGAGCAGGAATGAAACATTCTGCAGTGTGGTCTCTTTAGAAAAGCTCTAGAGGTGACTATACTCTCTACTATGAGAGTACTGCCTACCATATATCTCTTTGATCTATTGCTTCTAATAAGATTAGCACACCATATTATCACTCCAGTTGTTACCAATACCGATGGTATTTTGGGGACCTGATCCTGTGCCATCAGTTTCCAGCTTCCAATGAATCAAGAAGTAAGGTCACAATGTATCCCTGTGGTGGTCCCTCCTCCTCCCTGCTCTCTGTTGCAAGCTCCTAAGACAGATGTGTCAAACTGTGCTGACAATGGCTTTGTTCTCTTGGCCCTGCTAATTACAAGATGTTTTGGGGGGTTTTTTTAAGTGATGGGTATTAACCTCCCTGTGTTATTTAATTTGCAAGTTCCTTTTCAGATGTGTAAAAGGCATGAGGTAAAATGGATTGAAAGTATACATCTGTCATGAAGACTGGAAGTTATTTTTTTCTACAGTGTGCCTATTTTGACTATACAGATTATAAATCCTATAAGGTTTTCACTAGGACCTCGAAATTTGCCAGTAATGCAGTTAGATACTAGTAAAGTTATATACATATATTTATAAATACATACAGTATATATACAGCAAAAATCTGTTTTGTAAATATCAACTTAGGATTCTACTTTTTCTATTAAGAGCTTTTTATCTAGGCAATATTTTGGTTAAATTTAAAAGCACATGAAACTGCCAATAAAAGACAAACCCTAGAAAAATAACAGAGCAGGGATTGGGACAGAAAGGATGAGCTAATAATGAAGTTTATATGTAGAACATGCATCAGATTTCAAAAGCAAATGGATTAAACTTAAGCAAAACAGCATGTATTCCAAATTGCAGTAAGCTATAATATTATGAGAAATCTGTGGACCTCCTATTGTAAATATTTATACTTTTGAATTTCCTTAGTAAACCGCCAGATATGATTCCCCAAAGAACATTATTTACTTGTTTTAGGTTTTAACTAATCTGCCCTTCAATTCTCCAGTGAGATCAAATTCTCACATTACTGATACATGGGGTTTTTTTATTGCAGATCAAAGGGGAATACAATTTGCAGATGCATTACAGCATCATCTCTTAAGACCTAGCAGACTATAGTGACTAAAATTTGACATCATAGAGTATTAGAATTTGCATATGATGCCAGAAAAAGTGCCATAAATCTCCCTGGAACTGAAATCCACTAGTTATCCTCACATACTTAACTTCTGCAGAGTCTTCCCTATCCTAAATCACCGCCTGTACCTCAACACAGTTTCAAAGGGAGAACTTCATGCACTCAAAGATCAGTGGATTACTAGTGCTGGAATTATTCTACATAAATTTACATATGAATTCCTGCTCTGTCTCAGTGTAGCTGCAGTTATAAGGTTTCTGAGACATATGAAGTCTGTTGATCAGTCTTGCTCAAGCTGATCGGACAGACCCTGAATCCTGTCCTGCCAATTTAATCCCAAATTATTGTGTATCTGTAGATAATCCCTGTCCCACCTTTTGTGCCTTCAATTCTATCTGCTGCCTACTTTCCCAACTCCACAGTAGGAATCCAGTGAGACTTACATACCTTTGACTTAACTGCCTCTATGCCTGCCCAATAAAAGTCATCATAACAACTTAAGTTGCTATTTTTGCTTTGATCTTTTTATGAGGAAAATGCACTATTAATTTCTATGGTATAAGATTCAGCATTTGTTTCTACAGAATGTTCCAACAGAAATAGAAACTATCAGTGAGGGGTGTATCTCTTCAGTAGCTCACAGAGTTAGTAATTTAAGGTGAACTTCCTCAGTGCATTTGTGTATCTCACACCCTTTTTGAAAATCTTCGTCTCGATCCAGGAAGGTGAGGTGTGACTTGGTATTAAAGTATTACAGATGTTACCACAACTGTACATGCTTTCCAACATCACTGATAGCATCCTGTTCTGTCATGTTGGTGTGCCTGTTTCAATTGTAAGTTCCTTAGGTCAAGGACTGTCTACAGGTCTCTGTTTACGTGGTAATTACTAAATCTTTATCCATCTTGATTAGTCCTTGGACATTACAATAATAACAAAGCAGTTAGGAATCATCAGGTACCTCAGATTTAAGTCAGAAGCATAAAGGCAAGGCCTCGTCATCCCTTGTGCCATTCATTCAGTCCTTTTTCAGCACAAGTCGTTTCCACCACCTCTCTCCCAGTAATCCCCATCCCTTCATTTTTCTTTATGTGGCTAAAAAAAAACAGGTAAGAGAATAGCCTTAAAAGCTCTTGGAACAAAATTGTCTTCTGAGCCCCTTCAGGTCCTTGACAACAACACAAAAACAGAAAAGTTCCTACAGAAAAGTAGGAACAAAAAAAGTGTCTGGTTTGGCAAAATGGTTTTGATCAAAACAGCTGCTATTTGCAAGGATTAGATCTGGTCCACTGTCCTACAGAGGTAAGAATTGGACAGTAACTCTTTATGATTTCACAGCCCCCTGTGTAGGCTGCCAAACTAAGCATGTTTTGGATGAAAGTCTGAAAAAGGGGGAAAAAAGAGCTGGCATCAAAAAAAGTTCTGGTGTCCACTTCCAGCCCTAATAGTTTTCCTTTAATCTTTAGCCAGGTCATGGGAAATACAATCTCCCTTCATTAAAAGCATTTAAGAGATCCTCTATTGGACTGTATGTGACTTGATATTTGCCCCCTTTATAGAATGAATAATGTGCATGGAATCTGGTTATAAGCTGAAAAATTGCCATGGAAATTTTTACAAACTTTCTCTCCTCTTTATCCCCAAAAGTAACTTGTTCATTTCTAGAGCTATTTTTCTTCCTTTGATGGTATGTGAGGAGTAAAACAAGGACAGCATGTATCTACCTGGAATAATACCTAAGGATTCTTCAAAGTTGTCCTGTATTTTAGTTCCCCAAAGTTCTCTTTCACTGTCATGTGGTCATCTAAGTTATTTTCTGTGTCCTGTTGTATGGTTACAGATATAAAAAGGAAAAAATAATGGTTTGCTTTCAGCTGGTGCAATAGAGCTTGAAATAATAAGTGAAAGCAGGTGATGAACAACTAAAATCTCAGTACTATACATTGCTTTTGCAGGCTTTTTCTTAGTATTTTTGAAATCCACCCTCCCACCCCCACATACATGTGGCGGTGTTTGTAGATTTTCAGCCTTGGGAGTGTTAGCAGCTGAGTTCTGTGTAAACTTTCCACTTTAGGGCATGAGCTCATCAACTTGTACAGCTAAACCACTGCTGGGCACTGGTCAGTGTGAAGTGAGGAGACCATGGGAAAACAAACAAGCAAACAAAACCCAGTGTCCTCTGGAAAGCATTACCTAATAAACAGACAAAAGAAAGTGATTTATTTGCTGCTTAGTGACATCTTAAATCAAATAACAAATGACATTAAAATTCTGTCCCTTAAAAGCTCAGTATTATTCTCTGTAAGGATATTATACACACTTCAATGACATGGTGCAAATGGGAGGATTGAAAGACAGCTTGCCCATCTGAAGTCAGGCTGTCAGTTTTGGTTTGATGGTACAATTTTCACTTTCTATTCTCTTAAAATAAACTCTTAAATAAATTTGCAGTTTTCACAGCTTTCTGTGTTCAGGCTCAGAGGTGGCTGTGCTTTGATGATAAAAGTAATACTTAGTTTTTACACACTATCTGTCATCAGTGGAAGACAATGCACTTCACAAAGTAGGTCAGTATCATTACCCTTTTACCTAAAGAAAAAGTGAATCTTTTAGATTTGAAGAAATTTGCTTATGATAATTAAAGTTGTTTTTTCTGTTTTTGTTGGTTTGGTTTTTTTTTTAACTGGGATTAGAGAGTGCTAATTATGATTTTGATTTTTTTCCTTATTCTTGCAGTAGATCTGTCCTTATTTTTGAACAGCCAAATTGAGGTTCTTGGTGATTGAGTGCAAATCACTGAATCCTTCTTTCTCTTCATATTATTGTCTATTTAAAATATTGATGGTAATTTGATTTTAATTTTAAAATATGATAAATATGATAAAATATGATAGTTCAGAGGAGATTAATAAAGTTAAATTTATAAGTAATGGTGAAGTGCTGTAAGATCTTTGCCTAGGAAGTGTTTACTAAAAGGCAGAGCAATACTATTCATCTGCTACAGCATTCTGGACTGCTCTTAAAATACTGATATTAAGCCCAGAGAGCCATGACTGTCTATTCACATTGGCCTCATTGGATTAACAAGGAGTGCTATTTTTTAAAAAAATCACTTTTTTATTATCTCCTATGCTACTCTGCTATGGTACTGGCAGTTTCTACATCTGCAGCAGGATCTTGGTTTGGATATTCTCTAAATCAGATTTCACCTTTATAGCAGATCTGTAATATGCTGAGTTACTTTCCTGAAATGGAGGTCCTGGAGCTGGAAAGAGGCAGCTGCACTGCATGCAGCCAGTGATAAATACTCCTAAAAAGCGTGTTACTACACTTGTTCCTCTATAAGCCACCTTCATATAACCTCTCCTAAGGCTTCTACTGCAGTTCCATGCTGGTCCTACAAGCAACAGGATTAACTAGCCCAGATGTCCCCGTTTTTTGCTGGGACCTCACACCCACCTACTTCCCTTTCCTGGAATAGCATGCCAAGGAGCATGATGGATCACACAAGTCCATCTGTTTGCTTTCTGTTTGGAAAAACAGCTTTCTACATCATATAGCCTTGTGTGCATATCCTCAGACATCTGCAATGTATCTGAAATGTGATGATACAGGAGCCTTATTTTGGCAGCATTCAATATTTTCATCAGCATTTCAGTACTGAGAGGTCTGAGTGCTTGCAGAGAGGGGTGGGTTGAACTGAGGATATAAAGTAGTTACAAGAAATGTGAAGGGATTTAAGGTGTGTGACTGTGATGGGATGCAAACTTTTAAAAATAATTTGATCCCTGGTTCTCACTGTGGAAGAGACATAAAGGTGCAGGGGAAGAGTCAAAGGGCTGGTGAAATAAATATTCCTGATGGGTGTGTATGCCTATGTTTCCCTGTGATCAGAAATTCTTAGCCACTTTTGTAGGATTTCCTCAAGAAAGAAAGGCCCCATATGGCAGAGTGGTAACACATAGGTCATGCATTCAAAAGGCAGGGCCAGCATGAACTCTCCTTAGTTTACAAGGCACTCCCTAGCTTAGTCCTTCATGGAAGCACAAAGTGACCCCTACGTGCTTTCTCCATTATGTTTTCCATTAGGTTTGATCACAATTACCCACTGGGATGGTATGTGGTGATCTCTCACCCATTTCTTTTTTCCCTACCCATATTAAAAGATGGAGATTAAGCCTGATAAGCTTTACTGGAGGCATGGGACCTCTCCTAAGGTTTCTGCTGCAAATCTGTGGTTTGGTCCTACCAGCAATAGGACTAAATAGCCCAGACATCCCCGTCCTTTGCTGGCTCCGAGTCTGACCTCACACGCACCTACTTCCTGTCTTGAAACAGCAGCCCAGGAGGGCTGGGAACAGTGAGGTCTGCAGGAAGGAATTAGCTGCTCTGTGGACCCCAGGTAGCAGACAGATTTTGATACCTATAAAAAAGAGAAGAATGAGCCTGACCACTGTGAAGCTGGAGTGCTGAAAAAGGAGAACTCTTGTTTCTTACTGCAGTCCTTTGAATTCTCATTAATCACTCCCTCATTTTCTCCCTAATTTGCTTTTTACCACTCCAGCCTTAGAGACCCAACTGACTTTTCCCTATCGTCTTCTCCATACCCTCAGAACCTACTTACTACTGCACATGTGTATACCGTGGAGATATCTTCAACGATTTCTGAATGAGTTTCTTGGTGTATAGTATGTTATTTTTATTATTTTTTTCCTTTGAATTGCCATATTTCTTGTGATATTATGCACAGAAAAACTTTTTTTTTTTGTGAGAACATCCTGCCATAACTGAAGTTACAAATGTAGGAAAATGAATCACTAGAATCCCAAATCTAATAAGAGAGTATGTGGAGAACTAATACTTCTCCTGTGGCAGTGTTTTTCATAGAGTGAGGTAAAACTGTCACCTAGTGGTCATAATAGTTGTTCCTGAATTACCATTTTCATTTGGATATAGCCAGAATGTTTCTTATCCCCAGGATGTATCACCTGAAAATATTAAGCTAAAAAAAATATATGTATCTGAAAGGCTTTTAGGTGAAGGGAAAAACCCTGGAATCTTTGGTAAAAAAATAAATGAATTTATGACTTTTTGCAGCGGAGCTGTGAAATCCCATTTTCCTCTCTCTCCCACAGTTTACCACAGTGACATACCACTTTCTGCCTTACTGAACAGCTGTGGGAGGCTGAAGATCAAGATAACTGAAACTAAAATAGGGCAACAAAAGAACCTCTCTTATTAGGTATTCTGCTACAGTCATTTTGCAAGTCGGTCTCAATTCCAAATTTCCCCTTAAAAAAAGCAGTAACACTTCACCCTAACTCATCCTAGAAGGTCAAGTTCTGTTACAGCATCAGTGCAATGCCACTGTTTTCAGTTGGACAAGCACAGATTGTGGGGGAGAATAGCCTTCAGCCTAAAGAAGTAGGTCTTCTCTTGTGCATTGACTTCAGCAAGTTGTAGTAAACCTGCAGGGATATATCAAGAAAAAGCAGGCCTCTAGATCTGTGTAAAAAGTGGGCCTCTAGATCTGTGATTACACACCTCTTTATAAAAAAGCTATTCTGCAATAAGCATATTGATTCTGTCAGAAGAGAGCTATGTGCATGCTAATGTACTAGTGTTTTGTGGGTGGCTGATTAGTAAAGGTGATACAAACACCGAGATAATGATGACTGGAGTGCAGCAAATAAATGTGAAAAACAGCAGGACAGGTACACGGTGTAATAAGAATATGCTCTTACAAAGAGGAAAACAGGCAGAGCAAAGTGCAGTGTTATGAGTTTGATGATTCAGTGGAGTATTGCTGCATACCATCAGCACCTGCATCTAGTATCTGTGATACTATGGACAGAAGAGGCTGTGATTCCCAGATTTTTGTATGAAGAGATTCATGTGTACTCATCAGTGAGGGAGCTTTTATGAAGCAATATCTCCTGGAGCAAATTGGCTAATATAATTCATAATACTTAGCAAAAAAACTTCCTGTCTAGTTCAGTTTGCAGATTCTGTTCATTATTTGTATTTCCTCAAGGTGTTGGACCCCCAGTTTTCAATCAGGATCCACTTATTCAAGGTGCTTGAAAACTCACAGCTTCAAGACAGCATCTGCCTTGTAATGCCTAAAGTTTTAAGTATATTTTGAAGCACAATGCTGACAGAGGCAGATTATGGGGACCATGAGGAAATTACAAGGCAGTCAAATCTGTGTAACCAGCAATAGTTTCATCATGTTCACACTCTTAAGAATGTAAGTTTTATTGAACAGGTGTCATTGAAGAAGTTAAGCAAAGACATTGAAAAAAAATGAGGTACCTTTCTGGATGTTTGTGAAGTTTCCGGACTGAGGACAGTACCATCTAAGGTAAATGTCAAAAAGCATGAGGTGAATTATTTTTAAGCTTAACACATGTTTAAAGACAGCTGTTATCTTTAGCCCAACAGAGAGAATAGATTTCTCAACAGTGAATGCAAGGGAGAACAGGTTAGGCTGTGAAAGCCTTTTTTTATATTCATTAGTGAAATATATCATAGAATCATAGAATCATAGAATAGGTAGGGTTGGAAGAGACCTCTAAGATCATCAAGTCCAACCCCTGATCCAACTCCAATTACTATATCATGGCACTAAGGGCCACGTCCAATCTCTTTTTAAAAACCTCCAGGGATGGTGAATCCACCACCTCTCTGGGTAGGTTGTTCCAATGCCTGAGCATATATTTAGCAGAGAAAATTCTTTGTTTAATATTTTCTGTGAATAGGTTTTGATCTGACTGCATAGTTTCCGTGTAAATGTATTTTTTGAATTTCCTTTCTAGTTATGACTAAATGCACTGCAGAGTTTTCTTTCCCTCCCAGTTAAATATGAATCAGTTTTTACTCTGCTTATAAAAATTTCAGATTTTTTAAAATTTTTTTTAATAAATTGGGGTTTTAAAAAAAAATATTTAGTGTTCTCTTGCCAATACGCTCATTCTTCAGATTTGTATAAGAAAATACACTCATTCTTTATATTTGTATGAAGAAGTCCCTGGGATATCTAAAGGCAGGTAGCTATGTCAATGCTCCTGAGAAAGTCATACAGCTCTAATGTGAAAACTTAAATTTCTATAGCCAACAGGATGAAAACAGAGGATACTGAAGTAATTTTAATTCATAACTGGAAGTAAGTTGGGCAGAACTGCAGAGCAGTCACACACTGAACCAAAAGGTCTATGATGGACACAGGATTACAAACTAGACTGTAAGTAATAAACCACCAATAAGAATAGGTGATGTTGACAGGATAATGTCGTCGTAAATCCTGAAACTTGTTGGGATGTAGAGATAGGTTAATACCTGAAACACCACTTTTAATGGATTCTATTACTAGGAAAGTTGTTTGAAGGAGGTAAGTGATGATATTTACAGTGTAATCAAATCTTACATCTCGCTGTTATGGGGGATGAAGGGCTTGACTTTGTTCCCATGAAATAACTTCCAATTAGAGATGCCCAAGTATTGATGCATATACAGAAGCTATGCTCAGTCTCAGGATTTGTAATGCATCCACTTTTTAGTACTCCAGTGCCATCCTAAAGATTAGGTGAACAGCTGCTCTGTGGGTGCACAACATCTGCTGGCGTGCTGTGCGTGTGAGCTCGGTGCTTGGGACTGTCTATAGTCATAAGATAACTACATTTATTAACTGCCTGATTAGAGCAGTTGTAAACTGTCAAGAGACTGGAATGTGTGTCAGGGTAAAATATAGCAGCAAAGGTGGGAGATGCAAATTTACCAAAATTAAATATTGCAGCAAGAGATAGCATTGGTAAATGTGGTTAAAGCCAAACCCTTTCTTTACGGGATGAACTGAAAAGTTGCTGACTTTCTTCCTGTGACTTTGCAACATCCTGGGGAGTTTAGAGGGCAGGCTTGCCTGACTGCTAAGAAACAGTCAACACAGCACTTTTGTGTGGAGGATGTCTGCAGCACAATACCAGCACAGTGCAAAGAGGAGTAGCAATTGCCCTGATGGAGAAAGAGGAGTGCAGGAAGGGACTTTCTGCTTTATTCCTTCTGTGCTGCTGAGTACAAAGAGTGTATTTGTATACGTGTGTATACATAAGACTCTTAACTCACATTATTTATCACAGTCCCAAAGTAAAACCCTTTTTTCTGCCTATAGCAGATCTGAATGGGGACAAAGAAAATAATCAACCAGTTAGCTACTTAGCAACATCCAGATCTGGAACTTACATGATTAAGCCCAGTGAAATTGCCCTGTAAAGGATCATAAAACCCTACAGCTAGACAGCAGGTTAGCAGGTAATATACTTCTGTAAACATAATATATCACATATAAACTGGCAATAATCTACCTTCAAGAGCTGATTTGTCATAGCATGAACCCCATTTGTGGACACTGAACAATATAAGCCACTTTCCAGTCCACAGAAAAAAGTCTTAAGAAGTAATGGCACTCTGTTTCGGGGCGGGAAGAAAGATCACTGGACAATATTGTACCTATTTTATGTGGGGAAATTCGGAGTATTATGGCTGAGTTGACTGGCTCTCTTCCTTAGTAAGTCACTGGACACTGAGGTTCCTTTAAAACTTGTTTGTAGCTGCTTGATATTCAGCTTTGATCCCTTGCACTCTAAAATGACATGCAGAAATGGAGAAAAGCAAGACTTGCATGCAGAGAGCACCTGGACAAAAGTGGCTGTTTCATAGCTGCTAGAGAGAGAATAAATAACCAGCTGTACTGGTTTACATGAGTAACATCAGTTTACATTTAGGAACTGCAATCAACTTAGAAGTCTCTTTTCTAAGCACTATGTCCTGGTCCTTGGGAGCTTAGCTCAATAGAAATGTGTGGCAAAAGATATTTCTGTGATCTAAAGGAAAAATCTAGTTCTTCTGATGCTACAATCAGACCAAGTACCCAGTCAGTCTTTGAAAATACTGAAGTAAGAGGTAGTAAAGAGAGATTTGCAAATGTACTCCTTTACTCTTACTGTAAAGCCAGTTCACACTTTATCTGGAAAGGTATCAGTCCAAAAAGTTTGAGAACTGCTATTATATAGAGGATAATTTATTTGACTTATTCCCAAAGGATATTTTGGGAAGGTGAGAAGAAGTCACCTCAACATGAGATACATTAAGATATGTCAGCTAATTTACATACAAAAAAGTGAACTTGCAAGTACATTTAAAAGAATATCAATAAAACATTTAGACATAAGAATGAAAAAATCTTCAATTGTGGTAGTTAAAATAAATATGACTAGAATTAGCAAGCATTTTATCCTTTTTGTACATAATTGCACTCTTATAGAAAATATATTTTAACTTGTTTTGTGAAATATTTTATGTTTGTTTCTGATAAAAGTAGCCAATGAGATTTGAGTAACATAATTATTTTACAGTATTTTAATGCTAATAGTCTTAAGAAAGAGAGAAATGCCATATCTTCAGAGTATCTTACGAAAAAGTAATCATAACAATTGTCTGAAATACAGAATTAACATATTTAGTGGAAATCATGGAATCATGGCATCATAGCATGGTTTGCATTAGAAGAGACCTTCAGGATCATCTAGTTTCGACCCCTCTGCCAAGGGCAGGGACACCTTCCACTAGATCAGGTTGCTCAAAGCCTCATCCAGTCTGGTCTTGAACACTGCCATGCATGGGGTATCCACAACTTCTCTGGGCAGTCTGTTCCAGTGTCTCACCACCCTCACAGCAAAGAATTTTCTCCTAATATCTAATCTAAACCTAGTCTTTTCTAGTTTGAAAGCATTCCCCTTTGTCCTGTCACTACATGCCCTTGTAGAAAATCCCTCCCCATCTTCCTTGTAGACTCCCTTCAGGTACTGGAGGGCCGTAATTAGGTCACCGCTAAGCCTTCTCTTTTCCAGGTTGAACAATCCCAATTCTCTCAAGCTTTCCTCATACGACAGGTTCTCCATCCCTCTAACCACCTTGGTGGCCTTCCTCTGGACCTGCTCCAACATGTCCATGTCTTTCTTGTGTTGGAGACACCAGAACTGGAAGCAGTACTTCAGATAGGGTCTCACAGAGCAGAGCAGAATGGCAGTACCTCATTCCATCTGCCAGCCACGCTGCTTTTGAAGCAGCCCAGGACACATTTGGCTTTCTGGGCTGTAAGCACACATTGCCAGGTCAGGTCCAGCCTCTCATCCACCATCACGCCGCAGTCCTTCTCAGCAGGGTCGCTCTTGATCTGTTCATCCCCTAGCCTAGATTGATACCGTGGGTTGCCCCAACCCAGTCGCAGCACCTTGCACTTGGTCTTGTTAAACCTTATGAAATTCCCATTGGCCCACTTCTCGAACTTGTCCAGATTCCTCTGGATGGCATCCTATAATGGTATCCTGAGTTATTGAATATGAAACTAACAAGTAAATTAATCATGTTAGTGAAGACTCTTTCTTAGTGGATGATCTTCTAAATTTATCACTCATTTCCATTTTCAGAACTGGGTCTTCCCTACCAATATCTTCTGCTATTTGAGGTATTCAGTGATGATTGGTACTTGGGTCACTATGTTAGTAAAGTGTGAATTAGAAAAAAGTGGCTGCTGACTGAAGATTGTTTCATTTTAGTTCAGAAATAACACTTCTCTTGTCTCCCAAATGTGTGCATCATAGTGTCAAGTGTATCAAAGTTACATTTAGAAGTGACTGACAAAACTAGAACCTCCAGGGCAAGAACAGTAAAGGGAACACTGGTCACAACATCTATTCCAGGAAAAACTGTGTTATGGGGTCAGTCACATTTTTGCAAGGAATATCACTGTTTCCCTCCCCAAGGAAGAAAGCAAAACAGGGGGAAAAAAATAGACCTATAAAGACTCATGGCAAGCACAGGTGTCTGAACAGACCTAGTGAGCTATGCTGCCCCAAAATCTGAAGAAATCCTCTGAGAAGTTTCTCTGTGTAACCAGTCTTTTATAAAGTATGTCTTTCCTTTTCCAGTGTTGTTGAATTGTTCATGTTTCAGGCCACAGTTCTTGTGGAAGATTCTGCCCCACTGTCAGATCAGACACTGAGTTGTAAATTACGTTTTCCTTCTGCACGTAAGTAGTATAAGGTTCCACTTCCATCGTGTCATTCTAGCAAAACAAAACCAAAAACTGTGAATGCAAGGAGTAGTTTGGTTTGGCAAAACTCAGCAAGCCTTTGATATGAACTGACAAAAATAACTGGAAAATAGTGCTCTCGTTTTTATTCCTCTTCCACTCAAGAAAAAGACTCCTCTATTGCTTTTTCTATCAAAGAATATGTGTTGCTTTTTCCGGCAAAGATTTGGAGGGTAAAACTGAGATATTGGTTCACTTGCCTCCTTTTCCTTCCCTTCTACACCACTTATTTTTTTTCCCTAAAAAAAAAATAATATGCTAAAGTCTTGACTACAATTGATTCCTCCATCAGTATACAATTTTAGTCTACAGACATGCTAATAAAAGTTATGTGATGTGACAGCAAGAACACTGGTACTTAAACCATTATTTTGCATTAACACAACTGCATCTGTCAGCAACAACTTGGAGGTAGGGCAACAGAACAGCAGGAATAATAATAACTAGAACTGGCTAAGTCTTTTCAGAAGCTGAAGCATCTTTTTAAGTTGATGACAGAATTTGAGCCTGGTGTCTACTTGAGGTGCACAGATACAATATAGTTGTAACACATCTTGTCTGCACAGAGATGCTTTTATTTGGATTTGGCAACAGAGAACAGAGAGATATCACTGATGAGTGAATTGCTCAGCTACACAGGAAGCTTCTAATAGCATAGGGAATTCAATAATATCTCCCAGTTTGCAGCTCAGCATTCCTTCCATTGTTTTATAAAATTTTTTGTCTTGAGTCTGGTTGGTTCATTGATTGTGGATTGACCATACTAGATATAGAGGGGCCTTCAAAACTCACACATTATCATTCTGGACATGAAGAGGGATATTCCTTTTCTCCTTCTGTCTGTTAATTTGGTTGTTTAATCTTCTTGTTTACTAATAGTTTTCTTAATATTCCTCAACCCATGTTATTGCCTCCCTTTTTCATTACTGCTTGGACAAGAGTTGTGGTTGGTGTGTCTGATATAGTTAGGAAGATGTGGTGGGCATCCCTCCTTGCTAAGATAAAGAAGGGTAGTAGTTGAGTGTTTGCTGTTGGAACATCCCTCTAGTGCTCCAAGTCAAAATTATGGTAAAATTAAGCTTTGTTTTGTCCTATAAGCAGCTAAGAACAAACATATAGGACACAATAATACCTGCTTAAAGTACAGAGTAAAAATCTATTGTTTTCTCTTCACTGATTATGTTTTCTGGACTACCAGAAGATCCCTGATTTGGTGATGGTCTAATCTGCATAATTCTCCTTACCTGTATAGGATCAGTTTCAGGAGGCTTGGTTTTGTGGCACAGTCTGTGAAAAAGAAAGCAAGTGTTAAAGCAAATTCCTTCCTTAGTCCTATGTTTGGCTGGATCACAGCTAGTTTTCTTTGATCAGAAGCATATGAAAAGTTTCTTTTTCTTGTCTTCAGGAGTAGAGCCATCTCTTTTCTCTCTCTCCCTGACTTTAGATCCTGAAATTATAGCATCCTGACTTTCTTATTTAGGATGCTTTCTTAGCATTATTCAGTGAAGGTGTGTGCAACGCACAGTGTCTGCCGTATAGAAATATTTGATGAAGTTAATTCAGTTATCCATGGCAGCACAGACTAACAGAATCATATGATTTCAAGACACAAAGAGTACTTTAAAATTTCTTCTAGCGCTACACGATTTTTCCTTAGCACCCTATCATACATACCTATTACTGTGGAGCTTGATGTAGTAAATGACAGCCATGAAGGTCATAATGCTCAGAAGACAAAGCGTAATGGAGACATACAGGATAGAGTTCTTTTTGTCTAAACACAAAGAGTTAGTTTGAGTTATATCTTCTTACTACTCATTTTCTGTATTGTTTCAGTATAAGATTAAAGTTGCTTTAGCACATACACACAGTTTCAGCATGCTTGTAAGAGAAATATAATGTCCTTCAGCAGAAGGCAAAGTCAGCAATGAAACACAAATGGAGTCTGTCAGAGACAAAAGCAGATCCCACAAATCCCACAGTGGACACTCATGATATTTTTTCACTAAGCCACACCTGAGCCCCTCTCAAGGATTCAGTATTTCTCAGCACTGCAACTCGTGCATAGTTCTCAAAAGAAACAAAAAAAGCAAAAACCAGAAACCAGAGGTCATAGAGTGTCAGATATTCACAACTCAGAACAAAGCAATTTACTTGTTTCTGCTGGCCACACTAGAGTTGGCTCTCTTTCTCTCTCTTACCATGACATTTAAATTTGCATCTGAAAAAACCTTGCTGATGTTCCACTTCTGGTTGGTTATGACTGCTTTGTCTCTGTTTCCGACAATGTTTTCACTATCAAAAGAATGCTATGACACATATATATCCCTCTTAGGGAAGAAACTATTAGGAAATAATGTCTAGAACACAAACGAGTGGTGATGTTTCTGGTCAAAGGCAGTTGGGGATGGTACTCTTGTCTTTATAGGACTTCACTGGAGCTTTCTATATCTTTTGTAGATTTTCCTTCCTAGAAGTAATGAGAGTTGAACAAGCTGAACAGGCTTTTGAACAGCAAATGCACAAAGGGAAGCTTACCTGAGGGACAACAGTCTATGGACTCACTCCAGCTCCCAGCTGGGTGGAACACCATGCAGGTTGTGTCAGTCACGTTGGTGTTACATGCTGTCAACCTGCTGAGAACAGTCACTGTCCCGTTGTCGTGGCTTTCTTCCTCAAGGGAGTAGTTGCTCTCCAGGAGCCACGAGACCTGAGCAGGCGGCTTCCCTGCCGCTGCCTTGCACACGGGCTTCCCGTGCTCATCACAGAAGAGGCTCAGCCTTGGGGGCACTGCAAAGCACCAGGAAGGGGAGAAACATGGAGTTAGTTTCCTGCAGCTGGGACAGGATGTTCTTGTTCTCTACCCAAAATGAAAGCAGTGAAAAGAGGAGAATGAGGTTGGAGGTGCCATCCCATGGCAACAGTGTGGATCCAACTCACAAGAGACAAAGATCCTGTCTCTTTTTTCCTTTTCATAGAATCATAGAATCAGCTGGGTTGGAAGGGACCTCCAAGATCATCAAGTCTAACCCTTGATCCACTACCGCTGCGGTTACTAGACCGTGGCACTAAGTGCCGCATCCAGTCTCTTTTTAAATATCTCCAGGGACGGAGAATCCACTACTTCCCTGGGCAGCCCATTCCAATGTCTGATCACCCTCTCTGTAAAGAAATTCTTTCTACTATCTAACCTAAACCTCCCTTGGCACAACTTGAGACCTTGCCCTCTTGTCTTGCTGACAGCTGCCTGGGAAAAGAGACCAACCCCCACCTGGCCACACCCTCCTGTCAGGTAGTTGTAGGGAGTGATGAGGTCTCCCCTGAGCCTCCTCTTCTCCAGGCTGAACAGCCCCAGCTCGCTCAGCCTCTCCTCATGGGACTTGTGCTTGACTCCCTTTACCAGCCTCGTTGCTCTTCTCTGGACCTGCTCCAGCACCTCAATGTCCTTCCTGAACTGAGGGGCCCAGAACTGGACACAGTACTCAAGGTGTGGCCTCACCAGCACTGAGTACAGGGGAAGAATCACATCCTTGGACCTGCTGGCCACGCTGTTCCTGATACAGGCCAGGATGCCATTGGCCTTCTTGGCCACCTGGGCACACTGCTGGCTCATGTTCAGCTTCCTGTCAATCCAAACTCCCAGGTCCCTTTCTGCCTGGCTGCTCTCCAGCCACTCTGTCCCCAGCCTGTAGCGCTGCAGGGGGTTGCTGTGGCCAAAGTGCAGGACCCGACTTGGTCTTGTTGAACCTCATCCCGTTGGAATCGGCCCAACTCTCCAACCTATCCAGGTCCCTCTGCAGAGCCCTCCTGCCTTCTGGCTGATCAACACTCCCCCCCAGCTTAGTGTCATCTGCAAATGATGCTTTTGGACAACTTTCCCGCATTCAGGTGAGCCTTACCACAGCCATTCTCCATATCCTCTGTTAGGATATGGGAAATTGTTTCACAGCTCTTGTTTCTAACTAGACAGTGGAAAACACGACAGCAGAAGGGAGGAGAGTTTTGGGAAATAAGGAGAAGGGAGACCCAGAGACACTATCAATGATATGCATGACAGTTTATCCAACAAGAATCACGGCTTTGAAGGGACTATAGAGATCATCTAGTTCCAATGCCCTTGCCATGGTCAGGGACACCTTCCACTGGACCAGGTTGCTCAAAGTCCCATCCAGCTGGGCCTTGAACTTCCAGAGTTGGGGCATCTACAACTTTCCTGGGCAGACTGTTCCAGTGACTCGCCACCCTCTCAGTACAGAATTTCTTCCTAATATCTAATTTAAAGCTACCTTCTTTGATTAAAAAAAAAAAAGCTCCATTTTTACTCCATGTTTCCCCAGTGCCTTGGGAGAGGAGCTTTGTATGCCCAGGCCCAGACAGGGCCCTTTAGAGAACTGTAAACAGGGAAGGAGTTCCTTACCCAGCACAGTCAGGTGGTATGTCCTGTGGAAATTCCCTTCTGGTGTTACAACTTCACAGATGTAATTTCCCTCCTGGGCTATCCCCACTTGCTGTATCTCAAGGGCAGGCCCCAGATCTGGTCTGAATGTCCAGTTCATGCTGTCACTGCAGTTTGTTCTGGCTGTTGTGTCCGTATCAGCCCTGTACCCCAAGTTGCAGGGGCCTCCAACCTTGGGATATATTTTCCACGTTAGCATATTTACATTTGGTTTGAGAGGGCAGGCGAGCACTGAGCTGTCACCTACAGTCACTGACACTTCGTTGTTCCCTGAAGGAGAGAAGGAAAGAGAAGGACGTGAGATGGTGCTTGGGGGTGTCACTCATAGTCCTGAAGTTGAGGTCAGTGCTTCACAGGGAAATGTCTGTAATGGTACATGCCAGCATGAACCGTGTCTGTGCTCATCTGCAAATTGTCTGTCATCTCATACTAGAGCTGCAGATTATGGAGCCAGTGGCCTGTCACAGCCTACCCTCCAAATACCATCAACGAATTTCCCACTGGGGTTCCTCTTAGTGGATAAGGCTCGATATTGAAGGAGGACCCTAATCCTTCCCATTGTCTTGGACAGTTCATCATCTGAAATCTACCTCTATTGGCAAATTCTTCAGATTTGCAACTCCTTTGGGTTGCTCACAGGGCAGTTGCCACTAACAGAAAATGGAAAAAATAGAAATATGACTACTGCATTTGGCCACATGATAATGACTTTTCTCTGGAACTGTTTCAACCAACAGAGTAAACAGCTTTTACTTCTGCATTCATACAAAATCCAAAAGTGTGGGCAAAGGCGTTTTCTGCACCTCTCAGACATGAAAAAAGCACAAATAACAGTGGTGGAGCTTTGTGCAGAGGAAGGATTTTGTCTTGTGTCTCAGGGATGTCTTTTCATCTTCTGAATCTTTGTGAACATACGCATTTACACTATGAGCGTACATAATGCGTACATATGCATTCACACTGTGGCTGTACTGTTTTTACTGCAGCAGTTCCCATACGACATGAATGTAAGCCCTGCGCATCTTTGTGCCAGGCACACAACTATGAAGGTATAAAATGTGCCCATATCCTTGTGCCTCTTGCTTGATAGGCTGAGATAACAGAGGGACCTTACTCAGTTGATGTATTAACAAGTGTTGACAGTGAGTATGGCTTGTTCTTGAATTCTGTTTTGCATTTGCTGGGAAACATTCTTTTTTTTTTCTTTCTAGACACTGACTCTTCTTTTACATTTTAAAAGATGACTATTGCTGGGAGACAGGAAATACTTCTTTTCTGGATCCATGAACTATGCATTTGAAGCCACTAGATGAAAAGCTTGGACCTAGTCCTCTCATTCTTTTTGGTAGTTATTACACTGGTTATTTAGGGGTGGAGAGCCAGACCACTATTATGGCTCCTCTGTGTATTGTGTTTGTTCAAGACTAGTCCCACCTCAGGATTGCTTTTTTTTTCTTATAGGTCCCTGAATTTCTTTTTAGCCAAGAAACTAATTTGCCTGGGATTTCTTCTTCCATAAGCTTTCAGGATGGATTATTTTTTTCACATACTGAACATAAGTCATGCTTGCATTCTTTGTATTGACCAGATTTGGGACACCTCATCTGCCTGTGTCTTCAGCTGACATATCCAAGGGTCAGGTTTCTAGCCCAAGATTAATTTCGCTCTTTGCTTGACCATTGAAGCCTCTCAACATGATGCCACCTTTGGGACAGTTGGTTCTTTTGCTTTGTTTCAATTACTGACATTGAGACCATTTCCTTTAAGAAAGTATTTTGTGATGGGTTTTGTTTGCAGGTAAGGTACATGTGGGTGAGCATTCCAGGATGAGAGGAAAGTTACCTGTAACTGTTCTTCAAGATGAGTTGCTTGTATGTGCATTACCATTGCCTACACTTTCACAGGCAGCCCACCCTCCTTTGTGAGGCACTTGTGAGACAGAGAAAACAAAAGTATGAGGTGCAGGTTGTAAACCAGCGTGAAGAGGAGGTGAAGGAACGGGACTTTTGTGTCCTTGGGCTCCTGCTGAAATTAAAACAAACAACCCTCAAAATTCACAATGTATGTATATGTTTTAATAACCACCTGAAGAAGACTTGTTGCCAGTAAATAATCTTTCTTTTTCAAAATCTCCTAGGTGCAACAATTAATGAGTTAATAGGAATAATACCCACAGCTGTCATCCAAGCAAGCCTCCATTTACCACCTCACTCACTTCCTCCTTTAATAGGTCACTGTTAACCTTTGGGACCATAAACCACTGATGTCTCAGTTCTCTGTGTCTCTGGTGGAACCCGAATTGTTCTTTCCTTGGGCTGAGTAATAGTTTCAGTGGCATTCTGAAAGCTGTATGTGAGGAGAAAATCAGAGTACTACTTTCAAACCATGCATTAATCTGGATGGACAACAGAAGTTATCAAACCTGATTTGTGCTGAAAAATAAGTTTTTCACAAGTTATTCCAAAAATGTTAAACCCCTCCACAAACCTTTCAACAGATATACTAAAGCAGCAATTGAAAATTCAGCTGGATATACAAAAGATTAGAAAGGCTAATTTTTGTGTGATTAGTCAAACCTTTGTCAGTCTTCCTCCAAGGTACCAGACCTGACTTTGTTGTTCCACTACCACCCACCCAGATCTGAAATTCTATTACCTCTGTTGTCTAGCACAATGTGAAGCCCAGTTCCTGAACATTCACAATGCTATAAGAAATTGTCTTAATGAGCATCAGCTTTAAATCATTAGTCAAATCACTGGCCTATTTGAGAAAACTACAGTTGGTTTTACCTTAATAATATTGTCTGAAATCTCATTATCTTCTTGAATCTAGGTGAATGAATCATTCCAGGTAAAACACATTTGCTTCTGTTTGGCTGTGTTCTTGGGAAATGACTTCCAACTTGCAAAATGAAGACAGTTCACTGCATTTTCACTTCTTACACATTCCTTTAAAGGTTTTTGCCCTTTCATTTTGTAGATAAAGTATCCTTTGGGTGAATACACTTCAACTGTTGACAGTGTATTTTTCTGCTTAATGGCATTTCAAGAGAATGTGAGGTGTGTGTCTTAAACTCAGATGATTTTACCAGGAGTGGAACTGAAGGAAGCCTTTTGTCTCATGACAGTTTCTGGATGAGTTCAATGAATGTCTCTGAAAATTGGAGAACAAAGTGTTTCCTCTCCTAGTTTAACATTGCCAAGAGTCTCAGAGCTCCGAGTCGTGCACAGTGTGGCTTACCTCATCTGAAAATGACTAAGCAAACCTTAACATTCAAACAGTTTGTGTGTTGGAGATGGGGGGGGGGGTTGGATAATATGTGCAAAGTTGAGCACGAATGACAGTGTTGTGCAAATTTAACTGTGTACATTTTTATTTACATTTTAAAGCAACATCATTTTACTTGTATTTCAACTCAGCATCTCCTAAAGCAACTCATTGTAATGCCCAAGTTCCTCAAGATAACAGCTTACACGCTTCAAGGCTGTAGAGAAAGAGGCAGTGAAAGTGGTGCTTTCTGCTATGCCTTTCTGTCATATTCTCCTCTGAATGAATCAAGTACCATTGACTTCAAATAAGAAGCCACATCAGTCAGCTTAAAATGTGCTGAATCAAGTTTAAGCACAATTTTAGGTTTACAAGTCATTCGTAGAAGGATTATGAAATCCCCTGTATCTTGTTATCAATTCAGAAGGCTTTTGGTAAGGCAAGAGCTTTTCCATAGATGGTAGATTAATTTGTAAAAAATCTTATTTATCCTACCCTTATACACATCTTTCTACTTTTGTAAAGAGGCCTTATAAACATAAAAGTTTAAATTGTTTTGACTTTACTGACCTCTTTCATTGCTAGAGTGCAGGTAAGTGGCATTAACGCAAATATGAATTGTGAACTTTCTTCCTTGATTTGCTTCTTTTCTCATACATGCTGCTATAAACATGATCTTTAGACTTCTTTTATGGAAGAAGAACTTATATGCCAAAAATTCTGAAAGCTTTGATTTATTTATGTTTCTGAAATGACTTTGACAACCTTCTCTTATGGTGGAACAGGGACTGTTTTTATCTCTGTAGAACAGAAATATATTATTAGGAGGAAGTGTTATCTTATATTATGACCCTATTAGCCTGTTAGCATTCTCCCAAGAACTGTCTCAAACTCCTACTGTCTTAGTTTTAAAGGCAGGGAAAGAAAAAAGAAGGTAAGGGAGCAAGGTATAACTGCAGAATCTGCACCTGTTTTGATCTTCTTCTGGTTCAATGTGGCATGGAAGCATTTTGTGTTGGCAAAGTGCTCTGGATACCCACTAAACTGAGTCCCAAAAGTGGTATAGCCAGGCTGATAGTTCTGCTGGGCATTTGGTCAGTAGCCCTTCTTGTCAGCGTGTAGGTAGTTACAGTGCTTCCATTTCTATGGATGCTCACTCATTACCGTGTGGTGCAGAAATCTTCCAGCATGCTTGCTATTCTCCCAATAAAGCATATGCAAAAAGAGAACTCTGCTTCACTTTACCACAGAGTGTAGTAATAAGTTCAGATAATTCAAGGTTTTGAACTGTGGTGAGCTAAATTCTTGTCACTCACAAGCAAAATAGGACTGGGCCTGGGTAACACTTGATGGGAAGCTTCCAAACCATGAATAATAATGACAGCCATTTTTCGTAACAGTTTCTGATGAAAAAAGGATTTTCCTTTCTTTCTATTTCAAGATAAAATATAATCTCAGAAAATGTCAAAACTTGCTGTTTTTTACTAGAGTTAGCTTTATTTAAAAGCACTGCAAAATTTATATTCTCAGAAATTAATATGTAAATAGCTATGGAATCCACCAGCACAAAGACAGGTTTTTGAATAGATATAATCCTCATCCCTATCCTGTCCTTCCTAGTCAGTTTAGCATTTCCTCCAATTTAGAGATGTTGCTAGGAGAAGTTGGACTGAAGTTGGACATGTTCTGCTCTCTCTTTCTAGTGAGCATACCAAAAGCCATATAAGTCTCTAAAAGTATATTTTATTAGATCAGAAACTAATATGTTAGCATGTGACAGCTCTACAGGGAACCCAGAATTGCTAGCTATACTTACAAAAATGAAAGGACTGAAAATAAATCTCCCCTGCTCTCTGTGCCCCCATAGAACAGGTTCTTTCCCTCATTCTTCTCTTGTACTCCATAAGCTTTTGATGACTTGTCAGGCTGCACATTTTTCACATGATCTCTTCTGAGCAACTTTTCCATAATTTCCATTACTTCTTGTGGGTCTACTCCAATCAAGCCCTTTGCCAGGATCTCCCTATATGCTTTCTTTGCCGTCCTTATGCTGCTTACTCCAGCCTGCACTCTTGGATATGTACTCAGCAGCTCTGAGGGAAGACACAATCTCTCCTTTCCTCCAAGAATTTCACTAAACCTAAAGGGTGTGTATCTACTCTGCAGGCAAACTAAACAAACAGAAGTATTTCTTGTGGTTAAACCCCAGCTGGCAACAAAGCCCCTCACAGCCACTGGCTCCCTCTCGCTCACTCCCCCCACAGTGGGATGGGGAAGACAATCAGAAAAGTGAGAAAACTCATAGGTTAATAGTTAAAGCAAAAGCCACGTGCACAAGCAAAGCAAACCAAGGAATTCCCATGGGCAGGCAGGTAGCTATCTCCAGGAAAGCAGGGCTATATCATGAGTAATGGTGACCTGGGAAGACAAATGCCATAGGTCCTTACATCCCTCCTTCCTTCTTCTCCAGGTTTTATGTGTTGAACATGGTGCCATATGGTGTGGAATTTAGTGTTGGTCATTTGGGGTCAGCTGTCCTGGCTGTGTCCCTTCCCAACCTCTCGCTGGTGGGGTGGGATGAGAGGCACAAAAGGCCTTGGCTCTGCATAAGTGCTGCTGAGCAATAATGAAAACATCCCTGTGACATGAACACTGTTTCCAGCAGAAACCCAAAACATAGCCCCATAGTAACTATTACGAAGTAAATTAACTCTATCCCTGCCGAAACCATCACAGTATGCCACTGTTAAAGAGGAAAGGTTCAGTGTTACAAGTGTTTCAATTCAGACCTGTCACTGCACCGCTGTTTTCTGGAATGGTGCTTTCATAATGTAAAATGGTTAATAGTCATTTGCTGAAGTTTCCTCCATGATAGCTGTTTGGTTTATGACCAGTGCATTAGGGCATATATGCCATACATGTCAGCATTTGTCTATTCAAACAAAGGCTCGGAAACAAACCAGCACATTCCACGGCTCCTTCTTTCAAGATGAAATCCCATTTTATAGCTGAGCTGAATTAACAGGTTGTCAGTGCAGCAAAGGCCTCGTTCTCTGTGGGCCTGCAGGAAACAAGTGATTTGAAGAGGTGTGAGCTATCGGGCTCACTTCTGTGCAGTGCTAACTGTAGGATGGTAGTTAAATGTCAGTACTGTTAACTATTTCATTGAACATAAGAGAGATTAAATATAACTACGTATTTTTTGTAAACAGTTTCTCATTTTCAGTAGTGTTTTTCACAAATGAATTGACTCTGGAAAACAGCAATCATTTTTTCTGTTAACCAAAAGGAGCAGAACTCGGGAGTCCATGCTGTCTGTCACAACGATGTAGAAAACAGACAAGTCAGGTTCTGGGAGTTCTGTATAGCTCCAAGCTGAACCATTTTACTTTGATTGTGAACAGCTTTCACCTTGGAGACTCATCTGACAGGTGGGTAGGATAGAAGGCCTTTAGATGAGGTCCTCTAATTTTACTCCAGCCTGTGAAATCCACAGTATTATTAACATTTTCTCTCCCTCATTTTCTCTCCTTCACTATTGAAGAAGACTTCAAGCCATGTTTGAGAAGGTTCTCAAGCTCTATTCTAGTGCACATTCCAATGCACTGACAGATTCCACTTCTATGTTTGAAAATGCATATATCCTTTCTCAGGAGAAAACAAACTCAGTTGAGAAGCTCACATTTGTGTTTCCAAAATGTGTTGTCATGCTAAAATAACAAAAATATCATCATGCTAAGATTTCTGTAACTTGAAAAGATTGGGGGAAAGACTTTGCTCTATTTTTTTCAGTGTGGTTTATGTAGTGTGTTTGACAGCTGTCATGAATAACTAGTTGCACCAGTTTCAATGCAGCGTCACTTGTTTAGTCATTCCTCCTATTTCCCAGAGATTTTCTCACAATAAAGGAAGAAAGAAAGATTTTAAAAACAGGAAAATTTGATTATGAAGCCACTAAAATTTCAAGGGGAATAACTACAAAATCAGAGAGAGCTACACAGCTTAAAAGTGCTTTTAATTGCTTTCAAACAGGAAAGATTTCTAGCTTCTGTTATTCTTCATAGCAGGTTTTAACCCACAGTAAAACTTTTTCTTGCCTCCAAAATGACTCAAGTTCCGTGACAACCTCTTCTGAAACTTAGCTGCTAAAGAGTTTTTCACACTGTAAAGGGATTGCTTCCTCAGCCATACTTCTCAGACATCCTATTGAATCTTTATTTCTTACAATAACAATTTACCACAGCATCTCCCCCTTACACCCCCTGTGGATTGTGACATATTAAACTCAGAGGTATAATGAACTGAAACAATGATCATACCAGAAGCAAACTACCAACTGTATCTTGGAATGAATGTATTATATGAGTCATAACAAGTCATAATCAAAAAGGCAGCACCAGACGATTGAAAGAGGTCAGATACAACACTGAGTTCTGCATCTGTTTTCCCCTTCTAAGTGCCTGTGACACTTAACAAGGCTTGTGTGGAGTAAAGTGAAAGATAAATAGAAGTGCTTTGTACTAGGGTAGGAATTGCTGACGTACTGGTAGACTTTTCTACATCATAGCTTTGTGACTCTGAAAACATAGTCACAACAGGACAGCATGTAAGCTAAAAACCAGCCCTGTGTTTCGGGTGAACACTAAGTAGTTTGACTACTCTAATTTTCATGATAGAAATACATGAAATAGCTGACCTGAGCTCATATGACTGTTTCTTGAAACTGAGATCACAACTTTTTCAGCATGGATGTATCTTTAAAAGGACACTTTAAGAGACTTATACCTTAATCATTAGTTTCACGCTCACGCTCTTTTATCCATACTTATTATTTCTTGAAAATATCTCCTATTCCCATTTCCTTTCGTTAGGCTTTTTTCTTATCTTCAGATATTCTTTTCTTCCTCATAGTTGAATTCTTATTTTGTTCTCCTTTTAACACATTTCTTTTCTGCAACTATTACCGCATCACTTGCGGTACTTTTCTTGCCCCCGTTACTTTCTTGCTGTTTCATACAAGCCGAAATAGCAACCTTACACACTTTGTCACTGGTTTTCCAATATGAAGTGCCCACAGCATGGCTGGATTTTTTTTTATGTTGCAAACTTCAATATGACTTTATATGTTGCAGAAAGGTGAGGACACTGACAGAACTCAGTAGTGATCCCCAGGTTTCCGTCTTCCCATTCAAAGTGGAATACACCTTTGCACTCGCCAGTTCCAGTTTTTCATTTTTCTATGATCTTTCAATTCTATTAAGCTTTCTCCAGTATAATTTCAAGCAGTCATTCAAGATAGCTAATTTTGAAGGAAAAGAAAAGATGTTAAAGCGCATCTAATTAGGAAATGTGGTTTGATAGTGTCCTCTTCAAAAAAATTAGGCTCAAGAATAGAAGGACAACTGTAGGGAAACATGATGGATTAAGAACTGGATTAAGGAGAGAAAGCAAAGGCAGTGTTAAAAGGAGGTGTCAGGTTGAAAGTAGCTTGCTAATAATGTTTCTCAGCAGATGTTTTTTGCCATAACTGCATTTAACCTTTTTACTAATGGCATTGGCTGTGTGAGGAAACTTGTTAAAAGCAGGAAAAATATAGTGTTATTAGTATAAAGAATTGATATGTCATACTAAAAGGACCAGTTGACCTCGATGAGTAGAATGACAGATGTGTGCTGAAATTCAGCAGCTCAAAATATAATAATAATAAAAATAAATAATATTACAAATTTAGACTGGAACTTAGAACAGAGAATCTTGCCTCAATCAGGATTAAAACCAGCCTTTCAATAAAGTGGGTGCTTTTTTTGGTGCTCAAATTGTTTATGAAAAGTGTTTTGTGATACGTCTGCAAAAAAAAAGAAGGCAATTTAATTTTATTTCAGCACTGCAATTTGATCCTGTAAATCAGTGATTACTCTCAATTAAAGGGGTTATGTCTCAATATAAATATGACTTTCTAGAAAAAAGGATAGATACGCTTCTATAATGAAGGAATTTGTTGGTGTTTAAATGATGTATCAGTCATGCAGCTTAGAGAACAAACACCGTTGGCCAAATCCTCAGCTGATAAAAAATCATCACTGAACTTAACAAGCTGTCACATATTATATCAATCTGGTTGTAAACTTTCAACTTGGTGTGGCAACTTCTATGTGCAAAGATCTTTGTCCTTGCAGAATGTGAGCTGGAATGGATGAGGGGAAAAAGGATTTATACTGGATGTCAAAGTGCCTTGGGTAGTATCTCTTTCCGAGTAGCACTGTGACACCATGTGTAACAAAGTGCCTCCAACTTCTCAGCATAGAAACAGATACAGATTGTTTTATATTTGGTTCTGTATGCTGAACTTGGCCTTTTACTGTCTGCCACATGAGAAGAAAAACAAAATAGTACTGTTTATTTATGCTTGAGAGGCGTTTTCCTGCTATTCTAAACAAAAAATAGATCATTGACTGCAAACAGCAGCTTGTATGCCTTCTTTTTCATAGTTTGCAGAAAGCAGATAAGGGACTGCTGTGAAAACATGGCTATAATCTCACTTTTATATAGTTAAAATCTCAGTCATACCTTGTTTAGTGCTTAGCTTTAGCATAGTGGTTTTTGCCCTAGCATTTTCTTATTCAATACAAAGATAAGGCAGCACAAGAAGATCCCCTATGCTTGTTTTCTTATGAATGGTTGTACTTATAAATACAAAATATATCAATTGTGAGTTTTAAGTAGCACATACCTCTACAAGTGCATTCACAGTTTAAGCAAATCTGCTTGCTTTGTAGTTCATGGAGTATGTGGTCAGCTTGCAAGACTGAACTTCCTTTTTTCCATGGTTTTAACACATCCAGATGCAAATGCATTCAATGTGTTTGGACCACAGTACAGTAAAATGTTGGTATCACAAGGATGTGCTTTGAAGATTGAACTATGGCAATTTAGATGTGTTCTAAGAAAAGTTTTGCTTAGTGGAAATTCAGTACGAAATTCTGTTTTAAGAATTTGGGTGAGAAAACCCATCCTTTAGGATTCAGATGTTTTTAGGGTAAAAAAAGTCAGAATGATTCCAGCACATAGTCCCAGGGGGCAGCAAAAAAATAGTGAAATGGAGACAACTGTAAGATTACCATAATAGTTTTTTTAGGCTATGATTTTTTGTATCTGGTGCAAGACTCCATCACAAACTAGAAAAGAAGGCAACAGAGACAGAAGCACTGAAACATACTACAACAGAGACAGTAAAAATGCAATAAAACACTAGTACCATAGTGAAAAAGAATTTACCAGCTTTATTAAGGAAAGAAACTAAATGACAGTAGTAGCATTCAAGAAGGTTAAGTATGTAGGTAAACTTGAACTGTACCTAGGTTGCTCTGTAAATCGACTTCACTTTTATTCATCTCATGCTCTATAATTCCAGCACTGATACAATATTACTGACTTCGATTTTTTACTACTGATGAAACTGAACAACCATAGAGAATCACATCTCCTTACTGACAATGGATTTCTTGCAGCTTCCTCTGGAGCACTTGGACATATCTATTGTCACAAGATACAACTGCAGATGCAGGACTTAACAGCCCAGCACTGCGAATGTTATTTCAATAAAAAGAGATTTGTTGCATGAACTTCTCATGGAAGATCTTGCCTTTTCTTACCACTTTCCTTTGGAGTATGTACACAACCACTTGAGTGTTCTGTGTGCTAGAAATCTTCAAAGTATTACCAAAAAGATTTTTATTTTCTCTACCACTACTATGAGGATTGCCACAACATGATTGTTAGTAGAGATCATGCATCAGCAGCCTCAGTAGCATATTATCCAATTCTACCTGAGGGCAGATGCAACCATTATGAAGCAACCTCAGCCTTGCTTCTGAGCTGCCCCTTCTGCTGTTGTAAAAACTAACCCAATCGCATAAAACAACTTACTAAGGAAATGTTAAGGAAAATGTTAATGGAGATAAAGCCTGGTTACACACAACAGTTTTTGCATGACCTTATTTAGATTAGAGTAGCTTGCTCTAGTCTTCAGAAGGGGGGACATAGTTCCTTCTGAGCTTCATATAACACTAAAATTCTCTGGATAGAATGCACTAATTGGATCAGCTTGACATATTTAACCTGTGATCTCTGAAGAAAAAAACCCCTTGTCACTAGATCTTGCTCAGAAGAATCACCCTAACAATGAAGGAAACAAGTTTAAGAGCAATGTTAGCTAAAAACTTCCCATCAAATGTGGGCTGCTTTTTATTGGGAGCAGGATGCAGGGTGGGGAGGAGGTTTCAGGCATGAAATTACATTTTAACTGAACACCTTTTTCTACATTCTTTGAAGGGCAATATAGTCGATTAACCAAGACACCAAGAAGTTGAAAACGAAATACCATAGGTGAAAAATGTCCACTTTTTGGCATTGGACTTTTAAAAATATTTCCAGCAAAGTCAGTTTTAAAAAAGAATTTTTGCCAAGTTTATTCCCCTTTGTCTCCCCATTTTCTTCAACATTTTGTGGTGTATTTATACTCCTTTATTTTTTGAGCAGCTATATTCAAAAATGTAGGCTGTCTCTGATGCTTACCATAATCTATCTGCATGATCTTGAGCAGGTTCCTCAGTATTCTTTTGAGATAGTTCTTTATCTACAGAAAAGCGACAGGGGTTTTTTCCTCCAGTGTACCTGTTGTGAGGTTACTGATGCAAAATTTAATAATTTTTGTAAAGTATTTCAATTTTTTCCAATGGGTAGCACTGAGGTAACTATTTGGGATCTTTCATTATCACCCAAACACATTATAGACAGGTATTCTGTCACTGCCAACAATGACTGCAGCTGTTTTGTTTTAAAATATCATGAAGGAGACATTTTTATTTTCTGGCCAAGTGGAATGGAATAACTCATGTCCACACAGTTTAGTTCTTCTGTCTATAATAGGAATGGACACATGCACATTACATATTATTCAGAGATGTCTCTAATTTAATCTGGATCTCACAGACCTATCTGCCTTCTCTCTCTATGCATAGACAATTTAGGCTTCTGGAACTGTTGCCCAAATTCCTAGATCCACTACCAAGTTCCCGGCGTGCTGTATGGCGTCTGGAAGAGCACAAGCTCTAGAAATGCAAGTGAGCAGTATGTGGGAAACATTAATTGCTGTAGCTAGACAGTATTAAAAGTAAGTCAAGTACACTAAAAGACAGAAGCTTTGGAGTGCCACTACCTTTGGCACAAAAGCCTTTCCCAACTTGATACTGGGCATGCCCCTTAGCCTCAGAACAAAATTCCAGAAGCTGCTCCCTACTGTCAGAGCATCAGGGGTCTTCCACTACTTCACAAAAAGACACAAGAGATTCCTGCCCTATTTCAGAGTACCTGCAGCCTCTCTTCAGCCGAAACTGCATGTCCAAAAGCTTCACATTCCCAAAAACTTGGTCTGGCATATTTTTAATATGTTAAAAGGATCAGCTTCTCAGATTATGTGGATTTTGAGTTGTCAGTAAAAAGGCTTTTTGTGACAAATGTTACATTCCCAGCTGAGTGCCACTAAATAGTTTCCTACCTTGAAGTCACAAGGATAATGCCTGGCAGCTTCGTGACCACTAAGCAAAGAGGAACAGGATTGGATATTGGGAAAGCATGTTATAATTGTGCTCCATAATTTTTAGCACTTAATGAGAGCCACAGAACAATGAATAGCTTCTACAGAAAGAAAGTAGCTGTGCATATTCCCCGATCTTACATCCCAATGGACAATTGGTTCCAGTTAGACTCACCTCCTGATCTCATAACAATGATGGTGAGCAGCACAAACATATACACAATCTTCCCAGAAATCTTCATGTTGGTTCCTGCTTTCATGCCTTAGGCAGCTCCGTCACTCCATCCATCCCGACACCAACCTAACTGTGGTCATGGGGAGCGTTTATTGCTTGCCAGTGCATCCTCAGCAGTCAGTGTCAAGTGTTTCCTCTCTCCCTTTCCAACTCCTCTCCTAGCTGTGCACGGTCCTGATCAACTGGCTCCTCAAAGCTGGAGAGGTTCCTCCTTCTGACTTTTCAGAGCACTAGGCTTCCTGTACTGAGAGCCTGGGCGAACACTGAGGAAACAGACTGAGTGATTCTGCCTTCCGTTCATTGGCTCTCCTCGGGAGGCTGATAAGTGAAGATAAACCCTGCAGCAGAGTTCAGAAAGGGTAAAAGCAGAGGAGATTATGCAAGGCTGAGCTTAATATCAAAAAGGAAATGTTAGTCTTGGGAAGCTAGAGAGAAATTTATTCTTCATGTTTGTCATGTCTGTTACTACTACTACTTCTTCTTTAACACTTCTTTGGCACTACCTCCGAGACAATTCTTCCTTATATCTTCCTCAAGAGAAAAAAAAAAGGCAAAAAAAAAAAACTGTCCCAAGTCTTTTCTGTAAGTGACATTTTTAATTATTTCTTTCTTAGCTGCTGGCAGCACAGTTCTCATCTTGAACAACAAGTCTATCCAGATCCTGAGAACAGAAACTGAGTTTTGAGGGGAAAGAAAAGTCTATTTTAAATTCTATTCAACAGAAATGAGACAGAAACTGAAGGTGGCCTACATCTTTCACTTAAAAATTGGTTTGTTTGGGGATTTTTTTCAGAATGCTCTTGTAAGGGTTGTTTTAAAATAATACTGTACCTGTTTCTCCACTTCCTCACTGAGCTACTAATTTCAGATTCAGAGTTCTGTCTCCCTTCTTAAGCCACAGCACTTCCTCAGCACAGTTCTGTGGGTCAAGGAGACAAAAGGCCTCAGCTTTTTGTCTTGTTTGAAAGCTAGGAGTCAGAGTAATTACCACTGAGGACAGAGATATAAGAAGTAAATACAGAAAAGAGATCAAAGTTGGCAGGAAATGAACTGCTTAGGCACTAGGACTGCACACCATGTTTGAACTCTGCTGATGACTGCAGTCTGATATTCTGGTAATTTTGTTTGATCAGACTGGTGTTCCAAAATTGTCTGCATTGATATTCACTGGAACAGAATAGTGTGAGTTAAGGTCTTATGTAAATAAGTAAAAAAAATTTTGATAATGATCATGTAAAGAAAATCATGTAAGACACAAATTTAGTTGGATCATCTTGGTCCTAGGATCACCTCATTGGCTATAGTTTTTTGTGGGAGGGTGTTCTGTATATTTCCCCCCCTTGATTTTTTAAATACAATATCACATTTTGACACTCCTCCGCACTGTTCTGAGGTTTTCAATGTGCTATTTTCAATAACATTGGTTTGTTTTCTGAGTATTTATCATTGACCTTGGAATTAGTAATGTGTGTGAATAGATATCATAGCTGTATCTTAGACAAGGGCATGGAGAGGAAGAAGAGGTCTTCATGTAAGTAGAGATTAAGACACAAGGCTGGAGAGAGAACATGTAATCAGTATCAGGCCTTCAAGGTAAAGAAGTGGTGCTCAAATTTGTTGCAAAGACAAGAGGAAACTAAGGTGGTATAAATGTGCAGAGGTAGTGCATTGGATACAAGATTGATGCATAAATATAAAAATTTAAAATATTCAGTGGGATAGAGGAGATTTTGGAAAAGAACAAACTCTTTTAAACAAGAAAAGTCCTACTTTAAATTGTCATCATGAAAGATCTTTGCTACAGGAAATTCATTCAGAACCAGAAGTTAGACAGATGGATTCTTTTGGTAGGAAAATATTATTTAAGACACCATTAAGACTCTTCGGGAGCAACTTCTGATTGAAGGCAGCAGAACTTGGGAAGTGCCACAGAAGTCTGCGGCAGGACATGACAGGAAACATAAGTTTACCACAAGAAGTGACGAGCACTTTATTTCTTAGTCACAGGAGCCTGTTCTCTAACTTGCACAATGAGAGCCAGGATCCCACGACATAGAATTCACAGGATCCTAGAATGGTTTGGGTTGGAAGGGACCTTCAAGATCATCTCTTCCAACCCTCCTGCCACAGGCAGGGACACCTTCAAGAGCAGGTTGCTCAGGGCCCCATCCAGCCTGTCTTTGAATACAGCCAGGGATGGGGCATCCACAACTTCTCTGGGCAAAATCTGTTCCAGTGTCTCACCACTCTCACAGTAAATAATTCCTTTCTTATATCTAATCTAAATAAATACCCTCTTTCAATTTAAAGCTGTTCCCTCTTGTCCTACCACTACATTCCCTCGGAAGCTCCCTCTCCATCTCTCTTGTAGGCCCCCTTTAGATACCGGAAGGTTGGTATAAGAACTCCCCAGAGCCTTCTCTTTTCCAGGCTGAATAACCCCAACTCTCTCAGCCTGTCTTTATAGTACAGAGGCTCCAGACCTCTGATCATCTTTATGAACCTCCTCTGGACTCGCTCCAGCAAGTCCATGTCCTTCTCATGTTGGAAACACCAGAACTGGATGCAGAACTCCTTGTGGGGTCTCACCAGAGCAGAGCAGAGGGGTAGAATTACCTCCCTCAACCTGCTGGCCACACTGCTTTTGGTGCAGCCCAGGATGTGTTTGGCTTTCTAGGCTGTGAGTGCACATTGATGGGTCACGTTGAGCTTCTCACTCACCAACACCCCCAAGTCTTTCTCCTCAGGGCTGCTTGCCCCGACCCAGGTGTGGGACCTTTCACTTGACCTTGTTGAACTTCATGAGGTTTGCACAGGCCCAGCTCTCAAGCCTGTCAAGGTCCCTCTGGATGGCATCCCTTCCCTCCAGCATGTTGAACACACCACACAGGTTGGTGTTGTTGACAAATTTGCTGAGAGTGCACTCAGTCCCACTGTCCATATTGCCAACAAAGATGTTGAACAGCACCAATCCCAATATCAACCCCCGGAGGAACACCACTCATTACTGCTCTCCACATGGACATGGAGGCACTGACCACAACTGTTTTAGTGTGACCATCCAGCCAAATCCTTATCCATCGTGTAGCCTGTGCCTCTCCAGTTTAGAGACAAGGATGTTGTGTGGGACAGTGTCCTATGCTATGTACAAGTCCGGGTAGATGACATCAGTTGCTCTTTCCTCAGCCACCATTGTTGTAACCCTGTTGTAGAAGGCCACCAAATTTGTCAGGCACTATTTGCCCGTAGTGAAGCCATGTTGGATGTCACAAATCACCTTTTTATTTTCCATTTACCTTGGCATAATTTCCAGGGGGATCTGCTCCATGATCTTGCCAGGCACAGAGGTGAGAATGACCAGTTCCCCAGGTCTTCTTTATTTCCCTTTTTAAAAGTGGGGGTTGTGTTTCCCCTTTTCAGTCAGCGGGAACTTTACCAGACTGCCATGACTGGTCCTGAGAAAGACCAGAGTGTGAGAGAGGATGACCCAGATGGAGAAATAATGCACGTAGAGGAGTGAAATTTGTCTGGGTTTGCTGGCTGCATCAATTAGAAGTGTGGTGTGCATTTGATGGAAAGGAGAAAAAGTGGAAAGAAAACTGAAGCCTGAGACGTAGTTGAGGAGGAAGACATTGTCAACAAAGTGCAACTAAGGATACATTTTCAGTAAGTTCCCATTTCCACACAGCAGTAGAGAAAGTCAAGCACTGTTTGTTTAAGGTGCTATGCAGAACCATCACAGCCTTGCTGGAGGCTGAACTTTCCCTGCCTTCTGAGTTCTGAGAGCACAGAGCTAGGTTCTGCCTGTGGTTTTCATTGTGGGTTATTGCAGAACTATTTTATGTTAATTATCGTAATGTCATCAGATATTATTTGACAGTCTCTGTGATCTGCTCTGTTTGAAGTGGTTTTACGCAGCTTAAAGTCCTTGCTGACAGCAGATTCCATGCTAGTAACTCATTCAGCAAGAAGAGCAGGAGCTGTAAAGCTGAATTTTAATCAGCAAGGTGCAGACAGAAATTCATCCCAGGAACTTCAATTCCAATGGTGACAGGAATATCAGAGTGCTAGAACCCCATCTGGTATAAACTTAAGCTGGCCTGGTCTTGTTGACTTCACCTGAAGCTACCATGACTTTCTCCATGTGTAGCCACTTGTAGTTGGCTTCCCGCCAAACCCCACAGACTACAGAAGAAAAGCTCCCTGAAGAGAGAGAAGAAAAAAAACGGAATAGGAAGAGCTATATAAAATATATATATTTTACATATGTTACAGATATACAATTAAGGTGCTATGTACATATGAACACAGGAACCCCAAATCACTTCCCAAAGGGAAAGAGGGGAAGGGAAAGAGGAAAAAGGACAAAAAGGGACAAAAATGGACAAAAACAAAACAGGTGTGCACAATCGAAAAAACCCGGTAACCAACAAAATAAAGAACTAGCAAAATCTCACCACTTCCCTTGAGAAAAGCAGGACAGCCGGACGCGGCCCAGCACTCTCCCCTCACGCGTGACAGACAACAGCAGTCACTGCAGGCCTCAGCTCCAGGTAAGCAAGACCGAGACAGGGACCTACCATTCCTAAACATTGCTGGAAGAAGAGAGAGAGGTCTCTCTGACCGACTTTATTTATACCTCACATTACGTAAAGGAATAGCATGGAATACTTCCATGGTCACTTCTCTAGTTCCTTCCTGGTTACAACCCGGTCGCCAGGAAGGCCTAGACTGAAACTATCACACCATGTAAGAATTCTCCCTGCTGTCTCTTTCTGTGTCAGCTGAGGATCCTAAAGGTAGAGACAGCTCAACAGGCTGCAGATAAATGAGCAAATCCAATTATCTCTGAAGCTGAAAATGGTTCTGAAAAAAAAAATCATGATTTTCTGTGTATTGACAGATCTGTTTTGCTCACTGAGTAAGTACTCACCCCATGAAATGCAATGGGTTTGTGTGGCAACTTGCCAAGGAAGTAAAATTAAGGCTGGATTACATTATGCAATGGCCTAGTTCAATGTATATGGCATTAAAACCAATTCAATTCTTTCAGAGATATCAGTGTGTGTTACACTTGTCCCTGAATTTCCTGCCTTTTGATGACCTTAGAACCTAGAACTTGTTATAACGATGGAAAAATAATTTCAAAAGTTTTATTTGCATGCTCAATAACAAAGGACATTAATTTTCTATATGGAGGTATGAGAAAGAGAAAATAAAAGTATTGGATAGCATCATTTCTTGTGTGGGCAGATGCAAAAGTTCTATATCTACTTAGCTGATGCACTTTGCTCTGACTGGCTGTTCCTCCAGCTATTCCAGTCCTTGACTCTAATAGAGTTCATCCAGTCTACCTGGAGCATGATTGACAGCTCTGCCTCAAATTTGGTTGTCTCAATGTGTGCAATTGCAGACTGTACTTTCAGCAAAGGCCAAGAAGGCCAGCGTGCAGTGGTCATTTCCTTGCCCATTGATCCCACCACATGGCAAGTCCTCTAGCAGAATGGCATAATGCAGCAGCCTGGCTATGGAGATATGATTTATAAACTTTGTGGCAGCAAAGTGGCATGATATGCTTATAAAGCAGCTTCCTGGTTGTTCTGTGGTTGGGTATTGTTTATTCCTGGAAACACCCACACACCTGAAAGTCCTAACGAGAATAAAGTTTCTTTTACACAACTCCTATTGGAGGGTAGGTGAGACTGAGGTGAAGCCCACACTCCCAGAGTCCTTCTCCCTTCAAGGAAGTTTGCATTTAATAGCAAGACTGAAACTGGAGGACCTGACTTTGAATTCAGAGCTGTGGTGCACACTTTACATACATGTGTAGCTAAATAAAACATTATGTTTCAAAGTACTCCTGAGGGTGCTGAATGTAGGAGTCTGCAGCCTAGTCTGAAATTCTGCTTCCCATCACTCCTTGGAGTCCTGTCCTAATAGCTTCTGCAGGCCATGTCCATGCTGTGCAGATGATGACAGTGCAGAGCTCCCTGAGCTGGCTGTGAACTGGCTTCAAAAATAGATGTTGTGGAGTCAAGACAGCACAGCACTGCATGTAGCCAGGGCACAGAACCTTGTTCATGCAGCTAACTGCTACCCAGTGGAGAGGAATGAGTCCCCTGTGCCATGCAATGAGCTATCAGGTTACTTGGAGCCAGTTGGATCACTGACATACACCAAAGGCACACAAGCTCCTGCTGGTATGAAATGTTGTGGCTCTCTTAAAATTAGCGTTAAGAGCATTAAAATGTATGATGTCCACCTGCCCCAAACTCCTGCACAGGTCACAAGGCCTGGGAGATTCATCTTATGATTACATTGTGGTTATGTTCTACCCTACCTCCCAGCTGGCTCCCAGCTTGAACCCTGCTCCAGATTGGACAAGGAAGACTGGGCTTAGTTGCAAAAGAGCACTGAGAGCAGATGACTGAAAAGTGGGGAGGAAGTGAGTCAGAGGACCAGATGAACTGCATGAGGGGAAAGGAGCTTGAATGTCCAGATGAATCCTAACTCCCCTCTGTGCTGGAAGTCCAAAGCATTAGAGTCAGTACCACTTTTCTTTGGTCAGGAAATTGCACAGAAATGAGGAATTTTTAAGGCTCTTCTTAAACAAGAGGAAGAAGATGTTTCACTTCTCCAGTTCCTTAAAATACGGATATACTTGGATTGAGGAATGAACAGGATATCTTCACTTGACAGCAAAGCCTGAGGCTATTTTTTTCCAATGGAGATTCTTCCTAGCAATCTCCCAGGACAGGCAAGCTAAGGATATAAATGAGGAAGTTTTGCATTTGGACACCACTGGCAGCACTTAATGACGTGGCCTGGAAATCTGCTAGCTCAGCTAGTTTGGGATTAACCTTGGCACAGCTCTGCACGTCGTGCTGTGTCTATTATCCCCAGTGTGTCTGCACAGAATACTAATACTGTATGTGATATGTCCTCCATTATTCCATGTCGCTGGACTAAGAAAACATGAGAAATTTGTGAGACATTCTTCTCTCACATAAGTCAATGGAAATTAGTGAAAAGAAACTGGTGTATGGAGGTATTTGCAGGGTGTAGGGGCATTTATTTCATTTTCTGCAACAGACGCTACATGTGTAAGCAGAAGCAGGAGATTCTTCTGTCTGATTTGGGGGTTTGGACAGTTATTTCTGTCTTATTTTGCAATAAGGCTGAGAGAAGATAATTTTAATGGAAAGGACATTTCTATCTCTATTGAAGAAATTCAAGTCCAGCATCAGATCATTCACAGAAAATACAAGATATTTTCTAATCTTCTGAACTTAGGTATTGGTTTAAATGACAGTACATAAAGCTTAATATTTGTTTCAATACTGTGCCTGCATTGTTCTAATTTCTAATGTTTCCACAACTCATGATTATCTCTTTTATGGAGGCTTGCTTGTTTTCTTATTTCAGCAATATATGGTGGTAAAGATGCACGTGGCCCATTTATGCAGTGAATGTAAAGTTACTTCCTTTTCTTGCCTTGAAGTTGGCATGAGGTGAGGTAAGTCTCAACAGTTGTGTTGGGCATAAAATACTTCAATTACAATTGGTTTAATTAAGATATGCAAATCCAAAAGAATGTCTAGTATAACTCCAGAAAGGTCAGTTTATTCATCAAGCCTTTATATTTCCTGATAGTCTCAATTATTTTAATGTGCAGGATGGAATTTCCTGATTTCATGGTGCTGTTCTGGATGCTTTTTCAGGAAGGTAGATTTGATCTGGGGGTTTCAGGATAGTCCAGAGGTAAAGATCTCTCTTCCAGTTTTGCTGCTGGCTCATTCTGTCACCTTCCCTTTTTATAAGTGAATTGTAAACACTGCTTCTGTCTCAGAGAAGCTCCAGTCCCAAGGCTACATGTATCTCATACATATAATGCATATATTATGAGGGGGATGCATACATTGGAAACTGAGAACAAACCTGCTTCTCCCATGTAAGCAGACAATAACTTAAACAGTTCATTTTTTCTGATGCTGATAAATGACTAGGAATTAGCCCTGCTTGTTACACCAGAACAAACAAGGCCTGTCTGGGACAGGGAAATACCAGCTTACAGTTTGCAATGTATGATTAAGAACAGCAACAGGGAAGGTGTGGGGGCAGTGGGGTGCTGTATGGCATCTATACAATATGAAAAATTGAGACTTGATATCCCTGAAAGTTGAAAAGTAATTTCTCAACTTGCTGGCCACAAATCATATCACTGCAAAAGAAATGCATTTGCTTGGGTAGTTTTACTTTGTAACAGCAATGGCTAAAACATGAGATCTAGGAGCCATATGACTCCAGCTGGAGTAGAACCCTAAATATCACTTAATTTCAGAACTTGGCAATACTGGTAACACTTCAGATGAAGAAAAGAACATGGTAGAATGCTGGTAGTGACAATAAATTTTGCTTTCTATGTTTTAAATAGGTCAGAATTTCTAAATTAGATATTGGTGAATACAAGTGATGACATTTGACATTTGCAACTCCCTAGTGCTTGGCAAGCCTGACTGAACAGTAAGAAGAAGGAGGCAATCAGTCAGAAGATGAAAAATTGTAATTTGGGGACTAACAATGACGTGTTTCCACATGCGGCTTTGTTCTTTCTTTAGAAACTGCTGTAGCTGCTCTTTGGGATGAAAATGCTGAAAGTAGAATGAAACAGCACTAAAATCCCCTAAATGCTGCAATTTGAATTTGATGAGACAAAATTCTGGTACTGAGCAGAGCATCCTAAGCTTCCCACTTTTGGCTGGCTTTCTCAACCCTGTGCCCTTTGATATAATGGGAACTTACAACTTGAGCCCTGTAAAAAGCAGCTGTTTACCCTGATAAGCTATAAATACCAAGAGTAGCTCACTAATGAGTTTGGCACAGCTGTCAGGGAGTGTGCAGCAGGGGTATGGCAGATTTTTGTTCTCACAAAATCGCCTTTTCAGTATATTATTGTGATCCAAATACTGTCTAAACTGAGCACAACTTCAGATTAAATCTTCTGTGACTAAATATTCTGCTTGCTTTCAGGGTATGTTGAGATATAGATGTTATTTACTTCATTACCCAGACCAGCTGAAGCTTCCCAAATTTTCTCTGCCAAGACTTGCTTTAGTAATACCATCTAGAAGACAGAATGACTATACATGAAATAGCATATATAGTTAATGCCTTGAAATCACTTTTTGGCACATATTAGTGTTTGATTTCTGTGAGAATCAAGGATCTAAACCTAAGTCCAGAATGATCAGAACAAACAAACAAACAAACAAACAAAAACAAACAAACAAAGGCAACAGGCTTTGTACTGTACAGACATACCAAATCTTTTCATAGGTACAGTCTGGATGAGTAAAAATAATGATCTGGGAACTCAAATTATGTGACTGTTCTAAAAATAACAGGCCTTCAGACAGCTGAAGTAACTAATACTTATTACATTGGACTTTCTGACTGATAAAGTTGACCACCCATACCATCTGCAAGAAGAATTCTGCAGAGTTACAGCTGCCTTTTCTCCATGGTTGAGTATCTCTGCTGATAAATGTGTCATGAGGTCCTGTTTCACCAGAAATACTGAACAACCGGAAATTACTTTCGAAGTAACATCTCATCTATGATTCAGAGTTCTCCCACTGTATCTACTTACATTCCACCCTACTTTTCAGCTATTGTAGGATCTATTATTTCTTCTAGAGGAGAAAACTGTCCCTTTCCCTCCATTCTATCCCACGGGTTTTGCTAGAATTCACAGTGATCTGAAATGTCTCTTTCACAGCTGTTTCAAAACATGGTGTCTGACAATCATTATTTTTCTCATTGTCCAGTGCATAAGACCAGGCAGTTGGGATAACACGCATTTGTGTGGGTGACCTCAGTAGATTTAAAAACCCACTCTAGTTACCCCTTCATCTCCACCTTGTGGTCAAAACAGATGATGCTGCCCTCTTTCAGAAACTCATTTTAGGATGGAATTAAATACTTTATTCAACCCAGAGAAATTTGCATATGGGGTGACAGTATATTCCAAGGTCTACTTTTTGTGAAACTTGAGGAGAAAGCATGTACCACCACATGATTTTTACCTAACATAATTCCTTGTATAGGTATGGTATAGTAACTGGTCATCATTATATGTAGGTTGATTTTAAAATATTTAAATTGAAAAGTTTTATTAGTTTTTTTTTTTAGTCCATCATGACATTCATCATGACTCCTGTGAAGATTCATCTTTCTCTGAGGAAGGTAAGTTCGCTCTTCTGTACATTTGAGAATAAGAAAAGTGAGAAAATATAATTTAATGAGATTTTTTTCACATTAAATCTAAAGAATTAAGAATTAAGGCATCAAAAGAATTCATTCTTGAACTCCATGGCATAAAACCCAAAATAAGCAGAATTGAATCAGAGGAACAATGCCTCTGATATACTTGATAGCTGTGATTTAAGTCCCTGTTTTCAAATACAACATAGAGTTTGTAGTTGCCTCTCAATGCAGTTCATGTAAGTGGGCCAGAATACAGGCACAGTTTCTACTGTCACAAGGTACATATAGGAAGTAGTTTCCATAATTCAATATTTTCCCTGATGGAATGGGCTACCTGTCTGCAAAAAATGAGACACTGGTTTAGAGGGTTGTTTGTGCTTGCTCTGCCTCTTATCATATTGTGTTTTGATGACATTATCAGGCAACAAATGAAATGAATAAACTCTATTTGATGCAATGTAAGATAAACTACTGATGTAGAGATATTAAGCAAAGTACTTAAAAGGAAAAAGTTCATATGCATGAGTGGAAATACCAGATGCAGTAAAAATAAACAAGGGCCAATCAGCTTGCTGATGGAAAGACAGATAGCAGTAAGTGAAGGTTAGGCAGGCACTACTTATTTTTGCATAGTTACACTAGATGTATTGTGAACATTTTCAATCTTATCCTGAAGATCTGGCACTGAACAGTCCCTCATCACTGAGATCGTCCCAGACAGGAGATTCTTTGGCATTGTTGGTCAGACTAGAACTTGTAGATTTTTAAATCCTTTTGCACAGGCTCTCTGCAGGCTGATTATTATTTGAAGAATGAAGAAACGGAAGCAAGAAACAATTTTAATTGTGAATAAAAGTCTGGATGCTGACAAAGCCTATATGAAGCCCTAGCATTATGATCACTTTAAGTGCAGGCCTCTGGACCAAGACTGTCCTGGTCAGTGGTAGCTGTAACTGACACACAGCCTATTTTACAATCCTAGAAATAGCAATTTGTACTAAAAATACTGCCTCAAATATATTATTAACTCCTTGATATAGCAGATATTCCTGTATTTGAAATTCTGCCCTTTTACTGTTGTAAATGGAAACTAACTCTGACTCTAGTAGTGTTAGTAGGTTTTCAATCTCATTACTGAGAGAAATCTGGATGAAAGCATGGCTGCAAACCCTGATAGATACCTCTTAGCCTTGTCAAGCTGGGCACTATAAAAATCTTTTTAAATGGTAGCTAAAATCTTCACTGATAATGGGATAAGCAACAGTGATTGCAACTGCATTCTTATGTCATTATTTCTTTAACAATTCTTTTTAATTCAAAAGAAAAAATATCTAAATCCCTAGTAGTATTAGAAGAAAAGTTTCCATCTTAGAACTACATGCCTGAATGAGATGTCAGGGCTCCATATAATGGTGCTGTGAGCAGAAATCATCAGTGAGTGGTGACACCATTTTCCTTTAAATGTCGTGTTCAGAAAATCTTGTAATATTTTCATCACTGAACAAGAGACATTACAAAGAGATGCAGTCCTTAGAACTACTTTTTAAGCACTTACTGAAAAACTGTGTGTATACTCTACATCCTCAATAATATTTATCTGGTATTTAGTTTTCATAAGTTTAATATTTAGTTCATGAGATAGGTTGTAAGTTTTGTAAGTTTGACACTTAGTTCTCATAAGCTTTTACTCCTCCCTAAAGTCTGTTGTCCTAATGCCAGCATGAAGACAAATTTCAGAGGACCTAGGTCTCTGGTCAGCATCCAATTATCCTGGAGCATGTTTATCTTTGGAAGAGCAGTTCTGCATTGTGACTGCTACTGATACATCGGGTTAATGCAGCTCTTATTCCCTGGTCAGTTGGGATTTGGCCTACGTGCCATTTCAGGATGTAATGTGACCCTTCCTCAACTGGTCTCCACAACTTCTGTATCCCATACCTCATTTAAACACCCGGGGATTCTGACCTGGTCTCTGATGTGATCTCAGTGTCTAAGACCATGACAAAGTTAGGAAGAAACAGCCTGGGCACAGAGCCCTGGCCCTGGTGTGTAACAGTGCCATGTTCCAAAGAGCAGCCTCACTCACCCATTGCACTTGTGGTCCCCTCACACAAGGGACAGGCAGTTTTTGCACTTAATATTCAAGCTTGACTTTGTCTCTGTCTCAGAAGGATCTTCCACACAGTCTGGCTTGTGCCAGATTCCTGTTGTGCCAGTACAACTGCAACCAGTCATTGCTCTCTCTTCACTACTGTGCTCTGACACCCCATTATTATGGTGGCTTAGGTCCTTGAAGCTGGAGAGCTTCCACCTCCTGCCCTTTTGCAGAGCTGGCTTCCTGTACCTTCTGTGCCTTGCCTCTCCTCATGGGGCCAATTTATGGCTGATAAATCCTGCAGCAAAGCTTAAATGGGGTAGGAGTCTTTTCTTGTCTGTGTTTCATATCAGAGGGAGTTTTTCTTTTTCTGAGCTACTGGAAGAAACATATCCTTCCTTTAGCACTGAAAATGCAAAAATAATACAGTTCCTCCCCAGTGCTTCTGCAAAGTGATAAAAATATATGGTTTTTTACATTTGTGGTGTTGATGCTTTTTCCAGTGAAGAGGTGACAGGCATTAGCAGGAGTGGAGTTCTGAGCCCATGTCCTGAAAACTGAAGGCATCCTAGATGCTTCAAGATAACACGAGGAATGGGGCAGAGATGATGGACACCTGGCACATTCTTCTCAGGTTTGGGAACTGGTACCAATCCAGTTCCATATCCATGTTCTAGTGCCTACTGTCTATCTCTGGAAAATTTAACACAATCAGAAGCAAAACCACATAGCCTGGGGGAGCCTTGAGTACTTGTCAGGCCTATTCGTCTATTGGAAACTTGCCTAAGTGAGAGGTTGTACTGGAAAGAACCCTGTATTATTTTAAGTTGCTTCTCCCCCTTCCGGAAATTATTTGTAGGCCTCACAGGATATCTTAGGCTTCTGTCCTTTGCTGTCCATCTCCAAAATACTAAAGAAATCACCTGACTTATCTCAGTGGTAGAGAGTTACTTGTTTAGATACCTGATCAGCACTCTGATTTATAATAACCAGGTACCATTCTGCTGCAGCAGAACCACTTTCACTGTGTGAACTTGTTTATGGTTATTTAAAATATATATTCAGGACAGTGTAGCTTTCTGCTACTGAATTCTTTGTGGCTTTCGATCATGCAGTTGCATTACCACAAAGAACAAATAGCAACTGAATCTAGTTTTGTGAAGTGCTTACTGTGCTGCTTCTCAATGCAAAAGGAAAATGTTCTCTTTGCTCAGATGACTGAGTTACACATCACATCTTTTTTTTTTAAAGGAACTTTTAAAACACCCTTGTTTTAAAACGCAGTTTTACATTGCTTAGAAATCTACACAAGCACACACATAAACCTGTATGTCTATGTGGTACCTCTTAGTATATTTAAGTTTTCTTCAAAATACTTAATAAGACATGGATGTGGCTGTGCAGAAGCCTCTTTTAACTGACAGTCAAAATACTGATGGTATCAGGTGGAAATCTCATGCCTATATTCTTCAGATATACTGCTGACAAGAGAGTGGCTGTGAGGGAAAGAGCATGAGAAATGTCAGGGGGGCAAGGAATGTCAAAAACCCCAAAATCAGATTGTAGTAGGTTTGTCTCTGCCTCTGCCTCTTGCTGTATGTAGTCATCTACATGGTCATTCTTCTGATCATAAGAAAAGAGTGCCCCCCAGGGCGGGCCACCATGCTGGGCAAAGAGAACAAAATAAAGAGGTTTTTATCCAATGCAGACATGTTTTGGCTTCTGCGGAAGTTCACAACAGTAGTTGCAACTTCATGTGTCTCAGTGATACAGGACAGAATAAAAATGGAAACAAACCTATCCATAGCATCCGCTTGTTTCACAAGAATAGTTTCATTTATTTATGTCCCAGAAACAAGAGGAAACATAGAATTTCTTTGTAGAAAAAGCATTCTTACAATTTCTCCCCTCTGGAGGGGCATACTCACTGAGAGATTTGAGGCCTCACAGACAGTGAGATACTAAACACTTAATAAAATTGAGATTTTTCTACTTTGAACACATGTAATGAAACATGTAATGAACCTGTGCAGCTCTCTTCCTCATCAATGGCCAGCTCTGTGCTGACAGGCCAGCATATGGGGCTAGCTAGAAGTAGTTGCCACTGGTAATGGTGTTGACACAGGTAGAGGCAAAAGAGGCTGATGCATGACTTTCTTAGTCATTGGCTCTCCTGGTTTTGGCCCATTTTCTAAGTGTCTCTATGGGGAATACTTCTGTAAGTAGAACCCAAGAATCCCAGTGCCACAGACCCCCAGGACAGCTACTGACCCACACAGGGCAGCTAAAAATTAGACTTTGTCTTCCCGGCTCTTCACCTGTCATCTTTCTGGCACACAGTCTTCAGGGTAATGTGACATACAAGGAAACACACTTGATAGGTGAGTTTCTAAAGCAAGCTCCTTCTGCTTCACAGTATGGGGCATATGGGCTAAATAGGCATACTTGTTTGTCATTTTCCTCAGTTTCCTTGCTGCTCTTCAGCAGTGTTTGGGATTTGGTTTGATGATCATAGTTATAGGTTTCTTCTTTAGATACTTCTATGGGACTTTTCCTCTGACCCCTAGAGGCTCATAGTTTTTTCTGTCATAGCAAATCTAGCAATCCTAAATCCCCCTGATTTGGGAAACACAACGAGTGTTCTTCTGTTTTGCTTTTGATAAAGGGCTGTGTCACTCTGTCTCCATTTCCCTTTTCTGAAATGGCAGGCCTAGTCCTCTGTTTTTATTTTGCTCCTACTTAAAGGCTTTGAATTGACTTGAATTTGAATTTATATGGATCTCTTCTTGTCTTTAGTAATCCTTCTGTTTCAAAATGATATAATTGCTTTTGCCAAGACTCCTGGGGTCTGGGTCCCACACTCACATATCTGTGTATAAAATCTTACAGCAACACTAGACTATACCTGTGTTTTCATCCTCTGGATGTTCCTTTGGGAAGAAAGGAATATGCACGAATGTCTTCTCTGGGAAGAAAGATTCAGTGAATAGAGCAATGCATATATGAATTGTGCTTTTACAAAGTCCAGTCCGCTGACTAATTTTGGGCAGGCCTTTATGGGACTCAGCACAGCATATCACTAACAGAAAGGCAAACACTGTAAAACATTAACCACCTCATCTAAGATATGTCACTGCTACAGGTTTTTAAATGAAATATTATCCACACTTTCTGGTATGGTTGAAAAGTTATTGAATTATTGATCTAAATTAAAAAGCAAAGGAAAAAAAATAAATATCAGGCTAGGGCAGATATCTACCACAGATAATTCCAGCCCAAACTCATAACATTTGGTAATATTATAAACTGTAAAAAATAGGCTTTTATAATGGGAACTGTGGCACACTCTTAAGAGTTCACTGTATCAGTCCCATCTACAAGCACCCACCCAAGCTTCTGCACAGTACTTGCATAAGCCTACTTGTGAAAAAAACACAGTATACTTTTATCAGAACAAAAGGATTTTCCTCCTACTCATGTTTCAGGGTGTTCTTTTATAGATTAAAGGTTTTTAGCCTCTTTTTTTATCTAATCTCTTTCCAAAATGACATGTTTCACTTAGCAGAATGTCCTGCAGCCTCTCCTATGACTTCCATCAGTCATACTAACTGAAAGAAAAGGGTCTATGGGTCTGTAGCATAACCAAAGTCCAACCTTGTTCCAGACTGCAGACTTCCTGTTTGCTATTGAGCAGGTAATCACATGTAGTTTTCTAACTACAACCCCATGCATATTAGAAGTGCTATTGTGTGAGTAAATATACTGAAGACTAAGAGGTGCAACTAGCAAGGTACTGCTGGCTGGGGATAGGTGGAGCAGAGGTCACTAGGGAACTCACATGCTGAGAAGATGCGGGTGGAATTTTCAAAATCCTCTGATAGACAGATACACTGAGTAAAACATAAAGAATCTGTGGTTACAGATTTGCTGCCTTGCAAATAAGCATGTGTGGCAGGGGAAGACTTGAAACTTACTGATCTCGGTTTGTTTTGGTAATGGAAAGTTAGAAGTAATGGCTGGTTTTCTCACAAGAAGCTCCACCTACCCCTTGTTCACTTTGTACCATCAGTGTACATCAGAAAAATAAGCGTACATCAGAAAAAAAAGCACAGAAAATCATACGTTAAATACACATTATTAAAGGTTTAAATATGAAGTAGTTGGAAGCAGTAAGAAAACTGCATAGTATATGTGCATTATTGTACAGTCAATCACAACGTGGCAGTGTACACAGACCACAGGGAAAGACTATGCAGACAGAATTAATGAGGGGCTTCCTTATTTTGCCCATCTGTGGCTGAGCCTTTGCTGGAATGACCTGCAGCTGAGGCAAACTAGGTCTGTAGGACCCAGTACTGGTACTGGTGATAGCTTAATAGGGTTGTCTTTCACTTGCTTGACACAGATACCATGCTGAAACTCAGAGCAGTCTCTTCTGCTGTTCTGAGGTCTGCTCTCTTTCTTCCTTCAAGAGAGTTCAAGAATGGATTATCTGCAAATCATGATGAAGCGCCAGTTTGCTTATGATCCTCTGCTGTCCAGAGTGCAATGCTTGTTTCTTTTATTTCTGCAAATAAGGGTGAGGTAGAACCTGGGTTCATGTTTGAAGAAGAAACTAAAGATCTGATTAAAATAAACTCCCAAATTCTAGAGTTACATGGCAATTTCAGTTGTCTCAAGTCTCAGGCTGTACTGTTCTTCAAAGCAGTATTAGGAATGACTGTAACATAGAGCAATAAATCACCCAGGACTGCATCCACCAGCATAATGCCAAATGCTACATTAGTGTGATGCCTTAAGGTCCTTTTGATTTTTTTATTTTTCTAATTTTTATAAGTTTTATGAGTAGCTATGTAGAAAATGTAGGTTTTAGAAGCAGCAACATTTATTCCCTTACCCTTACCCCTAGCATAGTAACTACACACATATCCCAACCCTTTTACCCCTTTTACCCCATTCCATGCTCCCCATATCAATTACCCCTGAATTCCATTAGAATATTTAGACTTCTCTTCAAGATAGGCCTCTTCTGTATAAGAACATCTAATCCTAGCCTGAACTGCAGAGTACAGTCAAGAACTGGGTAACCGTGTGCCCTTTGTGCTCCAAGGAAGACCAAGTGATGCTCCTTTAGGCATCAAGTGCAATATTTTGCTGCTATGTCATGAGCTGACATGCAGAATAATTAAGCATCTGGGTGAATGTGGGAGGAGAAATGCTCTTCTCTTCATCTCCAACCTTTTCTCTGATTCAAATGTTGACTGAAAAAGTTATTTCTCTTACATTCGCATGGGAATACATTTATTGATATGGCTCCACATATTTTTTATCTTGTTATTCATATCTTGGTGCATGAGACTACAGAGACTTGCTAATGTCCTTTCTGACATGTTTATTACATGTAAAACCAAGGCAACAGTTCAGGGGAGGATTTTTGCCTGGAAACACCTGGCAGGACAGGCCTTATTGCCAGTGCTCTGACAATTTGGGCACTTTGGCACGTCTTACTGCCTCATGGACATCAGGGGACATTGAAGCAAAAAGATGTAAACTCATAAGAGTTACTGAACTTATCCAGCCTTATTCAGCCTGGAGCAGGTAGATCTACAGGTTGGTGTGACAGCTTGTCAGTGGGATGACACGGGTTTGTATCCTTTTTCCAAGCGTCACAAATACTCTGAAGTGAGACCACCTTTCAGTTGCCCAGTGTGTCTGTTCATCATACTCGAATGGAAGTAGTAGGGGCATGGAGAGGCTTGTACTGGAGACTTGTAAAACTGAAATGATGTTAACATAGAAGAAACACAGCTGGTGATGCTGCAGTGGCCTCTCTGAGATAAGGTGGCAACTGAACATGCTATGTGAAGGGTTTTACGTAGATCTTTGGGTCAGGCTAACCAAGTGACAAAAAACTGATTCTGTGATCTCTCAGTAGAGCATTCCTGCTGGGGAAGGACTGAAACACAAAAAAATGCAGTTCTCATTTAGAAGTGAGGGCTGAAAAGTTAGTGCAATCTCTGAATTTGTTAGAAATTTCCTCCCCTTCTTGAGATGAGTGGTGGAGTTGTTTGGTTTTTTGTGTTTGCTTCGCTTTGCTTTGGTTTTTTGAGGAGAACAATAGTTTAAAATGGATATATGTAGAAAAAAAACAAAAGTCCCACTAAAAGGCAAACAATCTCCTTCTGCTGTTGCGGTTTAACCCTGGACAGCAATTAAGCCCCCATTAGGCACCTATTTACTCACTACCTCCCTCGTGGCATCAGGGAGACAATTGGAAGTGTAAAAGTGAGAAAACTGGTGGGTTGAAATAAAGACAGTTTAAAAGTAAAACAAAACTGCATGTGCAAGCAGAGCAAAACAAGGAATTCATTCACTGCTTTCCGTGGGCAGGCAGGATTTCAGCCATCTCCAGGAAGGCAGGGTTCCATCACATGTAACAGTGACTTGGGAAGACAAACGCCATAACGCCAAACAACTCCCAGGGTGTCCTGCTCCCACGTGAGCTCATCCACAGATCACAGTCCCTTTGACTCAAGTTCACACTGGAGTTCCAGCCTGTGCAGCACAGCAGCACAGAAACAGCAGCGATGTCCTGGCCACCTGTCAGCCCAGGTGCATCACCAGTGCCATTATCCAAATGTTCCCAGGATCAGCAGAGTAAGGTGATGGGCAGCACAGCTCTACAGCCAGCAGGGAAAGCAAAAAGCCATCACTCATAAGCACTAGGCTCAGGCAAACAAGCCCCATGGAAGCACAGGAGCCTGATGATTAACATCTGAACAGCAATAGCAGCTATAACCTCAATCCAGCACATTTCAATCAAATTTGTCCTTAACATGTAGTGGACACACCATTAAGAAGACCAACGTACTGTGAGAAAAAGGATAGAAATGTTCTTAGTTGCTCTGGTAGTTGTCCAGGAGACTGTGCTGAAACTCAGGCTGTAGAATGCTAAGGTTGCTATATCCTCTCTCCTGTAGAAGGATTTTGAGATGACTTTGAGAGTAAACAGAGGAAGGAGTAGGGCCAAGGCTGGTTACAGAACCCTGTGGATTCTGGTATGCAAGTCTGATCTCTTTGATCCCTGATGGGAAACTGCAACCAAAGATGTGACATATTTTTCTTTTTGGCTGGAGACCTGACCAAACTGGAGAAAAAGTAAAGACACCTAGCGAACAGAACTTAAAAAGAACATGTCCTGAATACCATGGACACTAGTGGGCTGTTGCTAACCGAGGTCACCCTATGTTGGTACTTCTGAAATTTTGACTTGCCCTGAATTTCATGAAGAGGGGAAAGGAAGATGAGTCTTCTCTGTGTAGTCCCTTTGTCTGTAATATACTTAGTAAGAGCCAAGCAGAGCTGTGGCTTTGTCGATGGTCCTACCCTACAGCAAGGGTGCTGGTGGAGAAGCTCTGTGCACATAGGTTTGTGTGTGCAGGTGCTCAGGGCTTGCTGAGCTGCTGTAGAGATAAGATGTAGCTGAGGACAATTTGCAGGCAGGCAGTTGACATGCACTGTGGAAACTCAGATACCAGGAGAGCCACAAATATCAGCTAAAGTCAGTGTGGTTTTCCGCTTGCTGGCCTTTGGGTAGTTAGTTTACCATAAAGAATTAACAGTAATTTTGTTGACTTCCGAATTGTTTGTTCTTCTAGCTCTTATCTCTGAATTCATTCACACTGTATGTCAGCTCTGCAGAATGCAGACTGTTGGGACCAAACAGCTGTGTGTGACAACAGATGGATAGAATGGAGCTGGGTCTGTAAGAGTGAAAGGAGCAGTTCCATGGTGCTGTGCCAGCAGAATCATTGTCTGTATCCCGCCAGTGTCCTGCAGAAGCCTCCCCAGGCAGTGATTTACACCAGGTTATGGGCTGCACCAGGAGAGGCTAAGAGGCAGCAAGGTAGTGGTATTAAAACCTGCACAAGAGAAGGAGTGAAGTGGCATGGCATTTCCTCTTATGTATAAAGCTAGAGAACTACTCCAAATCTTGGTGTGCTGAGACTGAGAAGCATGATCTTTTTATTACTGGTGTTTAGGCCCTGACAGCTGCAGTTGCTGGTTCAGATGTAAAATGAGGCTCACAAAGATTGAGATGGGGTCAGGCACAGGTAGAAGCAGTGAATGAACAAAGTTCTAGATCATGTTCCACCTTAGAGTTCCTTGTTCTCTCTCCTCTCCTCCTCACTGCATTTGTCATGCAAACCTAACTCAGCCTTAGACAGGTATTATTCTATGGTTCAGAGGCTTAGCCATGGCTGTATGTCATCAAATGAAAGATTAAACTCAAGGGCTCCCTTGTGATAGGACCAGTAAGATGTGTTTCAAGAAATTAACATTAGAGACCTTGTGCTCTGTGGGATGCAGTTCTCTGAATTATGCAAAGAGGTAAATGAGTGTGACATTTAGATCTCAGGATTGTAATAATTTCTATGCTTCATGTAGCAATAACTGCCAAAGCTCAATTATTCTCTCTGTGAGACACTTCAAAATTCTTATAGCAAAAGTGAGAGTTGCTCAACTTTACCTTCAGTCCTGTGTGACCATTCTGGGAAGGTTGCTCCTCATTACACAAGACAATTTCTTCTTGATTTATTTTATTCTGTAAGAAATGCTACTTAAATACTAGGATACAAAGTATTTAAAATTGAATGACCTCAGTTTATACAATATGAATTAAATTTCTAATTGCATATATGTTAGACTTGGTCTTCTAAAAAAAGATCAAAACTTGCATGAGCAATTACAGCATCCGTAGTTGCACTACAGAGAGAGGTGATGGAAGACAGAGCTGACAAAGGTTGGGTAGGATTCACCCTGCATGCTGTGTTTCTGCACAGTCACATATGGCTGCATTGTAGATGTTTGCTTCCTTCTCCTGAACAATTTGGTACCGGTGAGTTCTTGCTGCATGTCACGTTGCTGAGCAATATTGGGACTTCCTTTCATCTCTGCTAAGTGCTGAGACACTTCTGCACATGGAAGCTGCTGTGCTTGGTACTAGATTCTCATTGTCCTAGGAAACAAGACAATACTCTTAAGTGGGAGGAAGAAGCTGTTGTGGAAATGCACTTTTGGTTTCTAGGAATGTAAAAACAGAATTTCCCCCCTTTATTTGATAGAGAAACAAAATACTATAAGGCTTTATGTCTGTGATCTCACATGAGCATGACCAGAGATTGCCATGCTCCATATGTACCTGCTAGCACAGAAGGTGTAGAGATGAAAAACAGCCTGCAGGAAGAGGAGGCCCAGGAGGCTCATAAGGCTGATGACACAGTGAAGAAAGCTTCCAACCTCTAAAGAGAAACAGTTGCTCATTAAGGTACATCTCAAAGATTGTATTTACCTTGTGCCTCTGTCAGGATTTCATCTTCTGGACAATGTTTTCTTTGTGCTTTTCTTCGGAGGACACCCTAAGGTAGCTACCTTCACCACCTAAAGCCTCCACCTGCCAGCCAGTCTTTGGAAGCTGGAAGCTGCCTTTCAGTCTTTCTGTCACAACCTACGCATTACCCAACAATTAGCAAGATGTAATGGCACCACAGGATTACAATAAATAGATCTGGGTGATCATACCACAGACATCTTGGTGTGTCATGAACTTGTGAATAATCCTGCCTTTCCATTCAGCCCTGGAGGTGGGAGGGAAAACCACTGCATCCATCTCTTTTCCTAAAATTTCACAAAGGGCTTTACAGTTCTGACAGCACTCCTGTTTATCCTGTCTCCTCCCAACAAATTTCTCACTGGAAACTTAGCTGCACAGTTCCTGCTGCAATCTTGCCAGTGCCACTGATGTGCATAAACAGAGGGCTAAACAGGCTTTTGAACAGCAAATGCACAAAGGGAAGCTTACCTGAGGGACAACAGTCTATGGACTCACTCCAGCTCCCAGCTGAGTGGAACACCATGCAGGTTGTGTCAGTCACGTTGGTGTTACATGCTGTCAACCTGCTGAGAACAGTCACTGTCCCGTTGTTGTGGCTTTCTTCCTCAAGGGAGTAGTTGCTCTCTAGGAGCCACGAGACCTGAGCAGGCGGCTTCCCTGCCGCTGCCTTGCACACGGGCTTTCCGTGCTCATCACAGAAGAGGCTCAGCCTTGGGGGCACTGCAAAGCACCAGGAAGGGGAGATGCATGGAGTTAATTTGAACAGTTGGGCTGAGAAGTTCTTCTTCTCCACCCAAAATGAAAGCAGTGAAAAGAGGAGAATGAGGTTGGAGGTGCCATCCCATGGCAACAATGTGGATCCAGCTCACAAGAGACAAAGATCCTGTCTCTTTTTTCCTTTTGGACAACTCTCCCATGTTCAGGTGAGCCTTACCACAGCCATTCTCCATATCCTCTGTTAGGATATGGGAAATTGCTTTACAGCTCTTGTTTCTAACTAGACAGTGGAAAAGGGAACAGCAGAAGGAAGAAGAGTTTTCGGAAATGAGGATAAGGGAGACCAGACCTACTATCAATGGGTTTATCCCAGCAAGAATAATAGAATCATAGAATGGCTTAGGAAGGGACCTTAAAGATCATCTCCTTTCAACCCCACTGCGATGGGCAGGGACATCTTCCACTAAACCAGGCTGATCAGAGCCCCATCCAGCCTGGCCTTGAATGCTTCCAGGCTGGGGCATCCACAGCTCCTCTGGGCAGCCTATTGCAGTGCTTTCCCATCCTCTCAGTATGGGATTTCTTCCTAATGCCTAATTTAAAGCTACCCTCCTTCAATTAAATAAAAAAAAGCTCCATTTCTCACTTTATGTTTCCCCAGTGCCTGGGGAGAGGAGTTTTGCATGTCCAGGCCCAGACATGGTCCTTTGCTAAGGAAGGAATCCCTTACCCAACACGGTCAGGTGGTATGTCCTGTGGAAATTCCCTTCTGGTGTTAAAACTTCACAGATGTAATTTCCCTCCTGGGCTATCCCCACTTGCTGTATCTCAAGGGCAGGACCCAGATCTGGTCTGAATTTCCAGTTCATGCTGTCACTGCAGTTTGTTCTGTCTGTTGTGTTTGTATCAGCCCTGTAGTACAAGTTGCAGGGGCCTCCAATCTTGGGACTTATTTTCCATGCTAGCATATTTATATTTGGTTTGAGAGGGCAGGCGAGCACTGAGCTGTCACCTACAGTCACTGACACTTCGTTGTTCCCTGAAGGAGAGAAGGAAAGAGAAGGACATATGAGAATGTGCCAGGAGATGTCATAGCCTCGGAGTTGTGGTCTGTACTTTCACAGGGAAATGTCTACACTGGTACGGGTAAACATGAGGCTCTGTCTGTGCCAGCCCAAGAACTGCATCTCTCTTCTTAAATGGGAAAAGATTTCCAAATTCATGGCTGTGTTCACATACATTTAGCCTTGTTTTCAATCTCTCCCTAAGGCAGCGGATAAATGACATGACTGGGAAGCAATGTCTGAATGAGCTGCAGAGCCCATTTCTGTGGGGAGATCTCCCAGCTTGCTTTTCCCTCAGCATCACTGCCTAGTACAGCAGGAAAATGAATGTCTGGAGATATTAGTATTCTGTCATTCATCTTTCTTTTGTTCTGGTCATAAGCCACCTTCCAACTCAGGTCAAGCACAGGAGGCAATTTCTGCCCTGTGACTCCAAAGCTTATATGAACCAATTTCCCTGATTATAGTGGTGACAGTTAAAATAATTGAGGAGTATGGCATTTCACTGGAAAGTATGCATTCATGTTTCCTATCAGATTAAGAGATTCCCAAGAGACTCAAGGTCATTCCTCTGTGACCTGCCTCACCTGTGCTAACAAAAACAAACAAAAAAAACAAACAGAAATTTGCAAAATTAAAGTAGAGTAGGGAGGGGGGGAAGTATTACAGCTGCATTCGCAGATCCCATATTTTTGACATTAGCTCTGGTGAGTATTTAACTGAGTTTGGAGAGGGGAAAGAACCTTTGCATTGTCTTTTTAAAACTTTCACCTGGACCTATTGTTGGAAAATCCCAGTATGCTTCATTTGTCAGGACAAGTCACTGATCCCTAAGAGTAAAGCTTGACATGGTGCTCAGACTAATCATAAAACCTCCCATCAATCGTGGTTGTTAATGAATTTGTTAATTATAATGAAAAATATTATACTCCATGAAAATCATTACCAGTTTCCATCAAATCATTGAAAAGCCCAAGTTCAGCATCTTAGTGGTTGACAACAGAAAAAATCAATTTGCAGCTAGAAATGTTTTGATTTGCAGGTTATTGGTTTTCCATCAAAAAGCCCCTTCAGCAACTTGTAAAGATCCTTTCCACTAGATTTTCCCTTCCCAAAGAAGATTGGAGTAAACATCCCTCTGATACACTGTCCTTTCCTCCTCTGCCCCCAGCAGAGACTTGGTACCAAGTAGAATCAGAAGTACCTGTAGCGCCTCTGACCGCAGTGATGGTGAGAAGGACAATGGTGTAAATGGTCTTGTGGACAACTTGCAAAAATGTTGCTCTTGCTTTTGTAGGTGATGGGGGTTTCTTGCCCCATCCAGCTTGCTGTGAGCTCCCCACCATGCCTTGCCAGTGATCCTGCAGCCCAAGTCTCTGTTCTTCCTTCCCTCCTGTGACACAGTTTGAAATGGATGACACAACACGGTTCGAGAAGGACTGTAGGTCTGAGTTTATTCAAAATGGCTCCCCCTATTTATAGGGGGGAGAAGGAAGGTTTTGGAAATGGGGGCGGAGACTTCACAAACAAGGGAAGGAAATGAGGGTACAAGCCTTGAAAGGGAGAGCATGGGAGTTCTACCCAAGTAGGGTAAAGGAAGAAGGACATGACCAAATATGGGGATTCTGCACTGCAGCAGAATCCAACCAATGGGAAAACAGTAGTTAAACATGAGGGAAAGAACATTATAAAATTGAATAAAAACATGGGCGTACAACATGTTCGAACGGGCATTAACACAAGAAAGTAATTTCCTCAATCAAGCAGTCTTTGTTCAGGTAATGATATATCTAATTGGTTCATAGCACACTCTCTTCTTCAGAATCCTCAGTTAAGTTGTCTTGAAGTCTTTGCTTCCATTCCTTGAACTTTTCCTCTTCATCGTAGATACTTCCAACACTCCTGAGAGCCCCACAGTGCAGCTACAAAGAGACGGTTCTTCTTCCTAGCATGAAGCTTTCTCTGATGAGAATTGATGAACAGAGAGGAAATGGTCTTAGCATTTGCATTTTGACCAATGACCTTCTGTCTAATGTTACTGTGGGAGGAGAAACTCTACAGCAAAACTTGCACAAAGCCTAAGAGGTGTGATTTTTCATATCTGATCTCGTCATTAACAACATTTTTGACACTAGACTGTCATCTCCCATTAGAGATGTTTATTGGCACAAATCAATTATGATATCTAGCAGCTCAAGTTAGGGGACTCAAAGAGGGACCAAGAATGATGAAAACCCTGGGCAGTTATACTTGTACAATCTGAACTCCCCATCTCTCACTTGACAGTCTGGACCAACAGCAATATTTGGGGCTGGGGTCTTCCCACTCTTCACTGGTTCAATGTTTCATTACCAAGTGGTTGCTACATGGTCATCTTCATATCCTCTCAGGTCGGTTTTGGTGGGGCTTTTGGCCAGTTCCATAGTCCATATTGTAACATGGTTGTTACAATTCATATCACAGAATCATTTAGGTTGGAAAAGACCCCCAAGATCATCAAGTCCAATCTCTGACTGGTTTCTACTTTATCAACTAGACCATGGCACTAAGTGCCACATCCAGTTGTTTCGTAAACACCTCCAGGGACTATGACTCCACCACTTCCCTGGGCAGTCCAATGTTTAATCACACTTTCATTGAAGAAATTCTTCCTGACGTCCAACCTGAACCTGCCCTGGCACAGCATGAGGCTATGTCCTCTTGTCCTGACACTTAGTTACCTCGGAGAAGAGACCGACCCCTACCTAGCTACAACCTCCTTTTAGGTAGCTGTAGAGGGTGACAAGGCCCGCCCCCCAAGCACCCTTTTCTCCAGAAACACCTCCAGCTCCCTCAGACACTCTGCATGTGACATGCTCTCTAGACCCTTCACAGCTTTGTTGTCCTGCTCTGTACACACTCCAGCACACGATCCATGGGATCTTCACTCTAGCAATTAATTTTTAAGTAACATTTAGGCAACTTTGTCTATTCTATTATTAATGTTCAGGCTGTTAACTTCAAGTTGCATTATAATCCATCTTTGACTTACACAACATAACTGTATAGTTTAGATAAAGTTGAGTTTGCAGCCTATCAATTCTAGCTTCTTATTTCAAGCAAGCACTTGGCTACTTTCAAATAACATAAAATTTCAACACTTGCAGTGAGAATTTAAACATTAAGAACTCTCTGCCAACCACTACAGTCACAGCAGATTTATATGTTTCCAGGGCTGTGTGAAATGTGGCCGGAGAGGCTTCTTTAGTTCTGGGGTCAAACAGATGCAAGACATCCATAAATGGAGGGAATTACCATCCCAAATAATGAGTGCCATTTAACTGAGAAGAGGCATAGCATCCTTGAATGACTCAAAGGAAAAGCTGGGTGAGTTCAAAAACAAAGTTAGGCAATCTCTGTTCACACTTCTTATATTCAAAAAAGACAACAGCAGCAATATACTGAAATCCTCATGTCTGCTGGCTGTTGTTGCTGCAGTTATCCTTTCCAAAAAGCCACTTTGTCAAACAATTTCACACAGCTACCTGCACCTTGTTCAATGCAGCTTCTGCTTCAGCACTGTGTGGTTTGGCTGTTCAGTGCAACAACCATTTCTCAGGTATAGAGGCAGGTCCAAGATGCAAAGATCACATTTAGATCTCTGTGGTGGGAGTCATACCATAGTTTCAGCCATATAGTCTGTGGGTAAGGTAGCTCAGCACTAAATGGCAGAGGCAACAAGAAACTATGGTCCAAGTCACAAAAATGAGAAGCTTTCAGGGTCCCAGTCACTGTGCATTTAACTGGGAGCAATACACCCATGCACCTGGAAGAATCTAGGGCCATTTTAGAAAGTAAGACAGGAAAACTCCTGATAAACAGGCAGAATTCCTTACAGCAGGTGATGCAACCTAGTCCTCTTATCTTTGGGGTAAACTAATGCTTTTGGGTTTGGGGTTTTTTTGCTAAAGATTCTGCCTAGTCTCTGATATTCAAAGTGATGGCTGGAAAATCATTTTCTTATTTTTTAATAAGCCTTTTGGGTTTTGAGTCTTTGGATTGCAGTCTGGCCACAACACAGCAACTTACTGCATAACTGTGAAGAATGGAAAGGTTTTATATGGCAAATTTGGCATGGGAGGACTGATGTATGTTTTTTGGTTTTGGAAGCCCAAACTCTCAGTCTGACACCAGATCTGGAGCCAGACAGCATGGCAGTATTGTGGCAAGAGGACCACTGCTGTGCCCCAGGTAGCTGATCCAGGCTGTTCCAGGTCCTGCTGGACCTGTTTGTTCTCCATCCAACTCCAGTACAGACCTGTGGAGCTGGTTTTAAGTGTCCTTCACTGTTAGATTGCTTCATCCTCAGCTCAGAAGGCTTCTGTGTTTTGAGACCCTGTTTTACTTGAAGTCATAGATCACCATGAATGATAGCATGACATCCTGTTTCCTTTATCCTGTTTCTTGCTTTTGTTTTTTTTTCTGCAAGAGCCCTGTAAAGGGTTCTACATGTCCATCATACCCCTAGCAGAGGGACTTACCCTCCCCCTTCTGCCCCCATTACGGACATATCAAGTGCTGGTTTTAGCTATCCTTCTGGTACGTGGCTGCTCAGTTGTTATTAGTGGTTCAGCCCCTGGAAGAGTAGAGTTTTGCAAAAATTGGCTTCATGCTGCTGCTGCTGCTGCTGCTGCTGCTGCTGCTGCTGCTGCTGCTG